>NW_010338372.1:2471-25130 GCF_000700745.2 Antrostomus carolinensis
GCGATGCTGCTCCTGCTGCTGCTGCTGAGGAGGCGCAGAGCAACAGCCATTCTGCAAACAGGAGGAACAAAGGGACACAGAGACGTTACGTGGGAGCGTGGCACACTTCGCTCTCTCAGCTTTTTGTGTGTCTTGGTGTTTGCCTTTTTTTTTTAATAGAAAAAAATATCTCAAGTAATTCTCTTCTCAAATAAAAACATAAACTACTATAATCTGCACATCATCTTTCTTGCTGTCATTTCTAACCAAGCAGCAACAGAAACCATATTTCTTATTCCGACTTTTTAATATCTCATGTCAGTCTGGTGACATGAAAACGAGTCATCCACAACATCCGCAACATACGTAATTGAATCCTCATTAAACATCGACTCTTACACCTGAAGTTACAGCCTTCTTTTTGCCTCCCTTGGTAAGTCACACCTCAACAGACACACACCCATACAATTTGTGCACTCAACCTAAAGAGAGTGTAGGATTTAGAAAGGTGAGCAGGCTGAACCAAAAAAAAAACCCCCCATAAATAGATAAAGCATCTTGAGAGTAAAAATTAAATACAAAATGCGGTAAGTAAAGCATACATTTAAACATTATTAACTAAATGTGTGCTATTATGAATAACTTCAGCAATAATCTACATGCACAGTGTTACCATTTTCAACCTATAAAATGTGTATTATTGTCCTGGTTTTTAGCTGGTATGTTATCAGTGTCTCTCTCATAACAAGTCCCAGGCTGAAAGCAAAAGGCAGCACAATTCTAGCTACTGAAAAAGAAACCCAGCTCTGTTCCAGCTAAAAACCAGGACAATCATCTACACAAGTTTGGTTTTTCAGTACTACTGAACTGATGGCATAAACTCTTCTGACTGCAGCTGATGCAAGTAAAAGAGGTTTCTACACTTTTCTAGACACCATATCTGCCCCCAGGTTTCTGTTTTAACGGAACTGGTTAAAGAGAGGTGAAAGCCAACATAGTGAGATGGATGAGAACAGCACCCAATGCACACAGGGCATGTACGGCTGCCCAATCCTCATCTTCATCAGCCTGAAATGCACCATCTGATACGTAAGGCATCATAAGATATATGTATACCTAAGGTATACAGAAGAACCTCTGGTATGTAAAAATGTATTTTCTACAAGGCTATCGCAAGAAGAAAAGTGGCCAACACAGACGGTCACAGAGTGACCACTGACAACAGTTGATAGCCTTTGAATAACTTGACAAAGCAGAATCACAAAAACTAACCAGAAATCCCAGTAGGAAGGTTAAAGTGAAGGAAGACAAAAAAAAAATGAATATAAGAAACTTCCAAAATAACATTAGAAAGAAAACTGAAAAACAACACAACAAAAAAACCCCAACCAAAATCCACAAAAAGAGTTTATTGTAAAAGCTACTATTTACCAAAATTTTATTACCCATACCTACTGTTAGAATTATTTGTCACAAGCATCCTTCTTTAAGGAAAGATAGCTTACTCTGTGTATGTTAGTTAGCTACTGCTAATAAATTTTACTAGCAACTGTGCCCCCCTGCCTACAGGACAGTTAGTTATTCATTAATCAGAAGCTAAATGTTTTCCAAAAGAAACTAATGAAGGATGGGAACTGAAAACCAAACTTATCTACCTAATATTCTATGCATTACTAGATACAAGAGAAAAATCAAAAAGTGTGTTTTCAGTGCTGGTAACCCACTGTATAATATGCTAAGAACCCTGGATAATGCAGGTAATTCACATTTTTATGACAAACAGTCACTCTCTTAATAAATTTCTATGGCAGTCAATTTCTTATTATACCAAGCATACAATAGAATAAGATTTATTTACCCTAGTAAAAGTGTACAGCAGCAGATCAGACTCTCTTGGGCCAATGGGCAGGTGATTATTTTCCTGTATTTGTTGCTAGGCAAAGATTTGTCACATCTCAAACTTGTAAAGGCTTTTAAGAAAAATTACCCAAGGTTTTACCCAAAATGCACTTTATAACGTTTCCTTATCAAACACATACACAACTATAGCTTAGATGATTCTTCAACTTAATCATGTTAGAACAAGCTCTGCAGACACGGATTGCCAGACTTCAATTCTTTGCTAAACTGACCAAGGAACAGGAGACAAACACGAGATGGTTTCTTTATGTAGTACCAACCACTGAAATAAGTGTTAAGAACAATGAAGCTAGTTTTTAAAGGGGTTTTGATGACAAAAGTAACTTGAAGTGGTATTGACTCTTGCTGTATTCTTCCTTTCTAGTACCTTCAACATACCCCGCTTTTCTCACTATACTTGCTGCATAGTCAGTAGACTTACGACCTCACTATACTCCATGTGCCCAAGTTGTTTTAAGATCAAATGCAACATCTTAATTGTTACTATGTAAGAGACTCTCTTTTTTCATTAATATCTTCTTGCCACACTTTCAAAATGTCAACTGAGTTACATACTCTGAGAAACAAAGATACATGAACAAAAGTAAAGGAGGAACAGAGGAATATCCTGAAAGTAATCACTCAGTTGAGGGGTAAATCCTTTTGTACTTGGTTCCTTAAAATAACAACAACAACAATAATAATAATAATAATAATAAATAATTATTCTTCATATTGATGTTTTTGAATGAACTTTAATAACAAAACTAAATCCACTCCACAGAAAGTGCGTTGATATTACATTACAAAGTACACAGTCATATTTGTGTACAAAGGATGAAATAAAACCAGAATATGACACAAGCACTGATGAGGTTGCATGTAAATTCAGATCAGAGATCCCAGCCATGTTAAAGCTGATCTTTTAGTTTAACCCAGCAAATACAAAACAATCCAGCAAGTAGAAAAAGCTTCGGCCCAGGATCACTTGCCTGACACTATCAACCACACAGCTGCTTTTAACACTTAAGCCAGCACAAGACAGCGCGCGCAGAGGGGAACAGACGTATGGTGTATACCAGCCTTTCAATGCCAACTTATGTTACCTGTGCGACTACAGCACTGAGCTAGACCAGGGAGCTTAACCTCCAGATACAGATTTAGGAGGATCAGTGCTTTGTTAACCTCAGCTCCTTGAACTGTCTGACAAAACAATCACAGGAACATCAGGGCTGCTGCACCAAAACAGCCCTCTGTTTTCCTGGTGTGAATGCATGGGTCAAGGACTTGCTGTAGAGGACAGGCAGACCTTCCAGAGGTTGACAAAGCACTACAGGGGTCCCATAAAGTCAGCTTCATCTGATTATTCACACTTTTTAGAGACAGGGCAAGGAGGCTCTGAATATAATTAAATATATTTGATATCTTCAAATGTATGTCTTAGTTATTTTAAAATGCTCATAACTACTCCTTTGACATGAAAGCAATAGGTGCAATAATATTAATTACACATATAATAATATGTAGTTATTTATTGAAAACTTCAAAAATAAAGTACTGTAAAGCAGCAGATTAAAGATCTAATTTAATTCCCGGTTTTGGACTGTACTAGATTATACAGTGGTGGAAGGACTCTGAAACACACACTGCTTTTGGACATAGTATCATGAAGAAAGGGAAACAAAATTTGGCTCTGCTCTATGGACAATACCAAGTTCCTAAAGTGAAATTTTATTTAAATATTTCCAGATGTAGATACTCAATTAGAGATAACAAATGTTGATTATACTCAGTATTATTAATTCAATACCATGAGTATTAGTACAGTTATTATGGAAATCCATACTATCCCATCCCTTTAGAAACATTTCAGTGAACATCCTGCAGTATGTGCAAACATTTTATTCCCTATTTCAAAAAAGGGACATCTATTTGGACTAGCCATTAATTTAGTGACTTGGTATCTATTTTAAACATACCAGGGAAATGAAGCAAGGAAGAGTATATTTATAACCCACATCTGGTTTGGATGGCTCTACTTAATACTCAGTTATCCCAAACAAACACATAAAGTGTCATCATCACGAAGCTGAGTATTGCATCAACTAAAGAGGTCAGACTGCTGAGAAAAATCCATGTCTAGTGTGCCAGAGTATCCTTAAGGGAATATAACTACTGAAGCTTGAAATGGCTTAGCCTAAAACTAATTACATCTTACATAAACCTGATTTGCAAAATTCGTATGTCTGCATTTGATAATCAAAGAGAATTGTCATTTGTGACAAGGACCAACAGGGAGAACTAACCCCTTAAGGGGTCACACATTATCCCAAAACTTGAAAGAAAATTTCTGATATTTATCAGAGGTTGACAGCACAAAAGCATTTCTCCCCCTCTCCCCTCCATCATTTTTGCTGCAAAGACAGAGAACTGATTTCCTTGGCCCTATTCCTTCCTGAAAATAAGTAAATGAAAAAAAAAAAACAAACAAACAAACAAAAACAACAAAAAAACCCCCAAAAACCTTGAGAAACCATATTAGGAAAAAAATAAACAGAATAAAATCCCCCAAACACTAGTGCCTGGCATACACTAAACAACTGGAGTTTTTGCTCATCTAAACCTCTTCACTAAGTATTTAAGACAGCTTACAAGTAGTAATTCATGGGTTTTAATTACATAGTACAGTATAACTTCACAGTTATGCAAATAATAAACATACCTTCCCTTGCATCTTATCAGCATTTAGTATCTAGGGATTAAAATAACTTCTAGAGTTTATAACTTTCAAGATAATTTGAAAATACACAGAACAACAAAGAAGCTAACCTAAGCAAACTATAATGTAGCTCTAGTAAGGTGCCAAAAGTCACCTATAAATACTGAAGATTAGACGAAAAGCCTAGAAATAAAACCAACCAACCATAACAAGAAAAAAACTCCCACAATTTGCAACTCTGAAGTCTCTCCTACCTTAATTTCATTTATGCCTTGTCTTGGTTAAAAATAACAGTAAAACACCAGCAAACTAGTTACTTTCCAAATTGATTCAGTTTGTAAGATCAGGTCTTCCATTAGATTAGATTCTTCTTAAGAAAACTAATGTTATCTGAAGAGTGACATCTACTATTTTTCGCTCATATTTACATTTTTAGCCTACTACCACAACCACTTAAACCTGTATTTTAAATCTGTTCAGTACTCTAAGGTGCTTTGACAAATATCAGGAAACCAGGAAGATAATTTATTTGATACAGTTAATGCAAAAAAACAAAACAAAACAAAACAAACCCACACAGCAAAGATGACATCTGGCAACAGTCCTGTGCCATTTCTTGATTTGTAAACATCTTGTAGCTGTATCCTAAGATTAATAAAATTGTTTTGGAATATTTTAAAGGGGGTGGTGGGGGAAGGCAGGGGTAAACTCCTATGCCCCTAGCACTTAAGCTTTTTTGAAGCCTAGTTCCTAGGCTATCCTGCAATTATTGAAGGTTCCTAGTTATCTACATGACAATTGGTAACAGTAACAAACTACTTAAGTTTACTTTTATTAGCAACTCTTTCAGAAAGATTAAGCTGATAACCCACCACTGAAAACAAAAAAAACCCTCAGTACACTAAATGCATAAATATAGAAACATCAACATTAGTACCCTTCCAAACACTTTTCTCAGTGAGTGAAATCTGTAGCAGAAATAATCTGAAGAACTGATCTCTATTTTTTCTATGATATGACCAAGTAACTAAACAGAGTCTTCTGTCCTTCAAACAAAATTTATGTTTAGCACAGCTGAAATACAACTGAAGTAACCTGTGCAAGTGCCACCAATGCACAGATTTAATTTTCACTATTGATCAGCATGCTCTCTGCACAGGTCTGTACTAACCAGTTCTAAAATGAAGCAGTACAAAGATGAGCATAGTGACTCCAAAAGATGCAGTGTAAGCATTTACACTTCTATTCTCCGGTATCATCCGGAACAAAAAGGGAAAATAAAAAAAGCTTTATTTCTGTTGATACCATTGCAGGCTACCTTCAAAAAGTGGTTATGAGCTAGAGAAAACAATAAGCAGGCAGGAAAAAAATACATACAAACAAAAATCAGGAATTACTTTCTACATATTTTCACATTAAAAAATAACAAACAAAACTACAAAAATAGGAGATTGTTCCAGTTCTGCTTAACTTACTCTTGTCAATACAGGCTTTGGAATTCTCCCAGGAGAGAAGAGAAAGTATCTTCTCTGGCTTGTTCAGAGTTATATGCGTGCCAATTGATGAGTTGACTGCTACTAAACAGAAGCTACTGTATAAGAGCCCTGCCTCTGCATCAGCAAGAACACTAACTTGAGATTCCTTCTATTTCTATCCAACTAGCAATTCTCATAAAGCTTGTATAAACCAACTTCAGGGTTTCTATACCCTTAAAGTTCAGGTAAAGAAGAATTTCTGTCTCAATGCAAGAAAGATTTTTCTACAATGAGAACAGTGATTCACTGGAACAACCTCCCCAGGGATGTGGTAAAATCTACATCAATGGAGGTTTTCAAGTTGTGATTGGACAGGGTGCTAGATAATCTGATCTAGGCTCCCTTCTCCCAAGGAAGGTTGGACCAGATGATCTTTCAAGGTCCCTTGCACCTGGGCTATTCCATGGACTTAGCCATAATGCTGCCTTTCAAGCTAAACAATCTTCTACCAATAAGCTAAGCCATTAAAAAAAAAGTAATCCTTTTTGAGTATGTTCTATTCATACACACATATATAAAATATTTTATATACTTCATATATTTTGTATTTATATAGATATATATGGTTGGAGAAAATGTGATGAGCTGGCTTACAATAAGAAAAGTCTAAAAGATGGCAACTAGGTTGTGAACTTAAGGATCTGGTTTTATTTGCATAGGGTTTTTAATATAATTCTATGATATGGAAGCTGAAAAATATTTGCAAACAGTAGCATATCAGACTGAAATAAACAGAAATGAACTTATCTTTAGCCACCTTCCTCCCAGGAAAACAGATTCAGCTTGTTTGGCATTTGTGGTCAGATATGCAAAAAATTGATGCAACTGAATTAAGACTGTGCTTCTGAAACATAATTTCTGATTTTTATAAGACACAGACTTCTGTTAGACCTGAGATATGAATTCCAAGTACTTGACTTCTATTTCTTTGGTCAACCAATACCACTAGAGCTTCATTTTGCATCTTCTTGAATTAAGTTTTTGACTGTTTACTGTTCTGACATGGTGACATAAACCATTCATTAAATGCTGCAGATAAATATATAGAGAAATATACTTGAAGACACTGCAAGGAACACCAAGTTTAACAGCATCTTACAAAATTCTTCAAGTTGCATGACATACTTAAGATGCAAATAGATAAAGACAGTAGTTTTAATATTTAAGGAGAAGTAATGAAAGGAAAAGATGTGTTAGAATTTGGTTTTATTTAGGAATACTCTACATAACAACATAGACAAACAGGATGTCAAAGAAACACTACTATGAATGTCTTTGTTTTAAGGGCAAGGTACATTGCAAGGCTTAAAGAACCCATTCTAGAAGGGGAAGGTTATTTTCACAAGTCCAGACTAGGAGACTCTGAGCAACTGACAAAGACTTTAAAGTGCCTGTCAAAAACACAGCACTTTTTTGGGTGTTTGTTTTTTTTTTAAATAAAATAAATTCAAAGAATTCAAGTGGAAACATGAGGATAAACTTGAAGCGCGATGCAATGCATTTTTGATTCAGTTCCTCATACCTACGAAACCTGTTGATCAAAACAAGTACTGTTAAAATTTCGACAAATTTAGACTGTGCTTTCTTCTTCATCTTCCACCTACAAAATTTAATTTCAGAAGAATCATAGAATAGTTTTGATTGGAAGGGACCTTAAAGATCATCTAGTTCCAATCCCCCTGCCATCAGCAGGGACACCTTCCACTAGACCAGGTTGCTCAAAGCCTCATCCAGCCTGGCCTTAAACACTTCCAGGGAGGGGGCATCCACAACTTCCTTGGGCAACCTGTTCCAGGGTCTGACCACCCTCACAGTGAAGAGTTTCTTCCTAATATCTAATCAAACCTGCCCTCTTTCAGCTTAAACCCATTTCCCCTTGTTCTGTCACTACCTGTCCTTATAAAAAGTCCCTGCCCAGCTTCCTGTAGCCCCTTCAGGTACTGGAAGGCCTCTATAAGATCTCCCCGGAGCCTTCTCTTCTCCAGGCTGAGCAGCCCCAACTCTCTCAGCCTGTCCTCATAGGAGAGGTGCTCCAGCCCTCGGATCATCCTCGTGGCCTCCTCTGGACTCGTTCTAACTGGTCCAGGTCTCTCTTGTGTTGGGGGCTTCAGAACTGGACACAGCACTCCAGGTGGGGCCTTATGAGAGCGGAGTACAGGGGGAGAATCACCTCCCTCGACCTGCTGGCCACGCTTCTGTTGATGCAGCCCAGGATACATTCAAAACAGTTCAAAAGTTGCATAAGTAAGAAGTTAAAATATGTTTGCACTAGGAAATCTTTTAAGTGAAGGAAAGAAGGGTTTCCTGCCAGTAGGGTTTGCAGAACTTCTCTAAGAATGCACAATACTATTGGATAAATGTACAGCAGGGAGCATTGCGAGGGTCACAGAGGATATTAGGAATGATGCACCAGGAAAAAATATGGAAAGCAATTTATCCTCAGATATAATGAAATATTTTTTTCTCCCAGTTCTGTTACTATGGCCTATGCACAACTAATCGAGTATAATCCTAACTCGAATTCTGAAGACAAGTCAAGAAACAGAAATACTACAGCTTATTGCTACTATAATACAAAATATAATACCAAAATATTTGATAGAATGTGTTGTTTACCCCTAGGAAAACATCCATTTGCAAAATCAAAATCAGTTTTATTGCCAGGGTGTCGTTTCCCATCCTGGACAAAGATTCTCTGAAGGTTCAGTAGAATGAGGAAGAAATAATTATTGAATTTCATAATGAAAACTAGCTTCTTTAGACATCCCTCCTCAGACACACTCACTTTACAGAGCAGTGCTCACTGTATTCATCTGTGGCCACCAGAGGCTACCACAGCTGCTAATCAACATCTCTTCAGTTTCATCTCAGTTTTGACATTTTCCATTTGGGAATATTCAGCGGAAGTTAATGTTATTTTAATAACCCCATCTAATTCCTCTCCTTTTCCAAAGATCCATAACGCACTGACTGCATAACATCAGTCGCCAAATGAAAAAGTGATCTTTTCACAACTGTTTCAGGAAACGCAATTAAGTAGAATTTTCAGGGACCAGTGAGTCCTTTTTATTTATATATAGGAATCTGCCTATGCAATTCTGTTTTGGTGATCTTCTCCCATTAAGACTTTTTCCCCCAAGCCTGCACCTTCCATCAAAAATCAGGTTGATGAGGGGGGGGGGAAATTAAAAGGGGAAAAGCCTCTTTTCTCCTACGCTTTTCTAAATATCTGTGTATATCTTATGCAGATAAAATACCTTAAAATATTTGCATATGGGAAGAAACAGCCATCATAGTGCTACAAAACCCTCATTCAGTTTCAGTTTCTCCACTGAAGATTTCTAGTTTCTCCACTTACAGTAACCAAGAACAGAAAGTAAAAACTTTCATAATAATAACAATAATAAATTCAAACTACAGAGCAGTTAGTATATTACCTAGATTTATTCTACTCTTGGAATACATATACTGCACAGATGAGACTCAAAGAATATCACACAAGAGCCTATACATGTTCTCCTTCTATCTTGCCAAAAAAGGACCAATTCAAACAACCTTAAATGACTCTACCAATATGCAGACATCAAGCAGCAGATTCCACAGTGGCAAAAAAAAGAAAACAGACTGCAAAAATCCATGCAGTCTGTATTTCTGCAGATAATACAGCTATGGGGTAACTGCTCTTTGAGAGACTGCCCACACAGGCTGTCACCTAAGCCAGAGGGGCTTCCTACCGAACAATGCCTACAGGACAGCACCTTGTGCCCCACAGTTACACTGCACACTTTGAATACACTAATAGTATTCAAAAGAGGCAATCAGTTTTCCACAACTCTAGCAGAAGCAGCACCACCACTGCTACGCAGCACCATCTTAAATAGTTTAGCCAACGTTCATACACAGAGTCCCATTCTCATAAACTTTATCCTGACCTTACTCAGTAGCATTGAAGCATTAAGTATTCCTGATTGTCTCGTAGTAAGGGTTCTGTTACGTGAACTACATGCCGTAACATTTCCCTTTGAGTTGAGTAAGGACTGAGGAAGAAAGAGAAGATGAAATTCTAATAATTAGCTGTAGGCTCTTGGCATGAAAACTGTAAATAGCTGTATTTTTATGAAATACTAAATAAGTGGAATCATGCAGGCACTTCAGGCAACAGCTCTTCAAATCATAGCCTTAAACTGATCAGAGAAAAAAGTGCTTAGTTAACCATTTGAAATAGGAGATGACAAACTCAACTAACGTTACTCAGATGCCTCAAAGACACAGAGTAAAAAAAAAAATATATTTAAAAGTAATAAAGCTATTGCACTTTCTCATCCTGCAATATGAATCTTAATGAAAAGGAGTCAACCAGAGAGTTTTGTATCACTCTACCGAAATGAAAGTCATGGAAGATTTCAAAGCATTATCAGACTGACAGAAGGAACTGCAGAGAAAGAGGGTTTCCATTTTCATTTCTTATATAAGTAAGTCTAGTTCAGGACTTACAGTAGAACCTTCTGGGGGATATGCTGGCAGACCACATCAACAAGACAGACACTGAGAATGAATGGGTAAGTTTGTGCATTTGTGTGAAACTGCATGACTGATTTTAAGTCTATTATGATCTTTCATTTGTTTCAGGATCTTCTGAAACGAGAGGCATATGTGAACTGTAGTCTTCAAGGGAAGAGAAGTTTTAGAGACATTTCTGGATAACACCCCAAAAATAGCAGTCTGAGAACACTACCTTACTTCAAAATTCAGACATAATGGCTCTCTGAAGGAACAAGGACTTGGTTCTTCCCTTTCAATGAATATGTGAAACCCACTGCTGTTATGTTGTCAGTACCTGAACTCTGAGGGGAAGGTAGAATTGCCTGTCAGACCCATGGAATTACATTCAAAGACAGCTACGAGTCCCATTTTGCAGTCACTCAACACCATCAACTGTGCATGCTAGCTGGCAGTAAAACCGAAGTCAGCCAGCAATGTTTTGATCATGTTGCCTGGTAAGATCACCGATACTAGCCTAGTGACCAGGTATCTAGACCTCCTAGGGCCCATGCCTCCTTCTGCTCAGAAAGAATGGGTCTAGAGCCATCTCCAAGGTCAGTGTTGCATTCCTAAGTGGAAAGGATGGAAGTAAACAAAAGCAAAAACCATTTTTTTTCAGTAAAGAGGTCACTGTTTTGCTTGCTAGTGCCAATCTTTAAAGAAAACAAGACAACATTACAAATTAATGAAGCACTGACAGTCTGCAAAAAACATCAAACTACCATTCACAGTAGTATACAATACAAAAAATAAGGGAGCTGCAAGTTTAGCTTAACTGATATATTATTTGGCAATTATTTTGCCAGAACAGTCCACAAGAAGTTTTTGAGCCTGGATCTAAGGAACAGTGCTCAGGCTGTAGTGATAATACCAGCACTTTCAGTAGCGGTTAATGCTTGGTCTGTAAAAGACTTCTCCAAACTGCTGTCTGAAGAGCTCAAAAAAACCCCCCAAAACCAAACATCCTTAATTTTACCACTGTGGGAGGGAGAAAAACAGCAGATAGAGCAACAATCCAGAAGCATCATCACTGCAAACCCAGAAGTACATGAAGAATTCATACACCTATTTCAGACTGCTTGCCTTCCCAAACTGCATAGAAAACTATATGGAGAAAAATGCATCCACACAGTCACTCAGAGTGATCACCTACAATAAACTTAATTTTTCTTGTCCAGAAAGCTTCCCAAATGCCACTCAGTTAGATGCCAGAAGCAGACAGTATCGGTTATACTCAGGAATGCAAAATGACTAATGGTATAAAAGCCTCAAAAGAAAAGCTATCTTAAATTTTAAAAATTTAAGTTTAGCTGTAATAGCTCAACCTCCAGAAAAGTTCTACTTGGAAAACTTCAATATCAAAAGGAATATTCTGAATGTCGATCCTCCACAGGCTGACTGCTGCCTGGTGAACCAGCAAGCCACAATGCTTGTTTCTTGTAAAGAAAGGACTGCAGCTTCACCTTATCCCCAAAATCAACTGCTAAGTTTATCTTTGAATGATTAAATACATCAATATACATTCTTTCTTTGTGTGCTGGTATGTAACAGCTTAGCTGTGCCCTGATCGTTTTGCAGACGAACTCCAGACAATTCTGTATGTGTGACCATCTCTCTCCAAGTTTGCATTTGTAATTATAAAACTATCTTATTTATGTAACCAATAGTGAATATTCACCAGCTCATATTAATTTGTCACCACAGGACATTCTTGGGGAAGAATTTCTCTAAATAACAGAACACTGAGGAAAAGGTAGCAGAAGCTATTGAACTGGATAACCTCCTGAGAATCCTTCTAATCCATTTTCTTTGGAAGCTGTTACTAGCTTCTTTAAAATCTCGTACAGCTCCACTGAAAACTGCACAAGAAACTATTGAACCTTGAAGGGACATTTAAAAAAACTATTTGTTTTGAGAGGACAAATGTTCCCTTCAAGTTCTATTTTCTCCCTTGAAATAAGGCAAATTTCTGTGAGTATTCAAGACTGAATGCACCAGGATACTGTTAAAAGACCCCCTCACACACCGATCTATGAGAAGACTGTTAACAGAGCACTACTTTATAGCTGTGACATTTTGATTCCAAAAAAAACTTCAAAAAGAAGCCATCCAAAAGGATGACATTAAGATGTTAATGAGCAATATTGCCAACCTCCTAAAATGCTCATAGTACTTCTCAAATGGTGAGACCTTGTAGCTACCATAATGGCAATAAACTGGTATAAAATTGAGTTGACTATAAATACAGAATCCGAGGATTCTTTTCCGGCACTGAGTCTAGAATAACAGTTAAATTATTCCCCACCTTTTAGCAGATGTTGGATTACTAATCTATGCTAGTATTGGTCCAACAAATGAAGCACTTATAACAGTAAATGTGGCTACAGTAGTGTAAATCACAAGTAATCACAAGTAAAAAAGAAAAACCTCACTTTTTAAATTCTGCTTGTAAGGTAGTTTGGCAACAGGTTTTCTTTCTGCATCAATTTATCCACTTTACAGTGTTTAAAATATCATTTTGAATGAACAGTGTAACACCTAGCAGTCTTTCAGTTTTGCCTGGAAGAAGCCTTCATCCCAAACAAAGTTTTTTATTCTAAAAAGAGTTATACTGAATAAGAATTCTACCTCAGATCGGATGAGTAGTATGCTTTTCCTCTTGTTAGGGATTTCCTTATCAAAGTAATTTTATTGGGTTTTTTTAAATACTGATAGGGATTATAGGTTTGATAAGGATGACACACCCTCTCCTGACAAGTATCTTTCTCTCTGAAAGTATATCAGAACTGCAGGTAGCTGTGCTTTCTGATGGATAGCAATAGGATATTCTCTCCAAAATGCTAATAGAGAAACATTCTGCTTAGCACGTTTTAGCAAAATACTCACCACAGTGACAGAAAACCGCTTCCTTTGCCATTTTTCTCACTGAGTGTGTCAATCAGACTTCCGATATATTTTCTCGCTCTCCATCTCAGAATAGTTAAAGAAAGGGACAATCCTTTTTGCATCCCTTTTGGTGGTGCTGCATATTTTTTTGCTTCACAGCAAGATCCGAATTTAGCCCCTTCCAATTCTTTTTATCATGTAGAGCAAAATTTGAGATAGGAATTCTCTGATGGCAGGACCCTGATTTTATTCTTTCAAGCAGTCTCTTTAACTTGAAGGCTCATGCCTGTTTGAAATACTGACTTCACAAAGGGGCCACCTAGACACCTCTGCTTTGCTCAGTAGAGATCCTTTGTCATAGTTGGAGTGCGTGTAGCCTGTGACCAGAGTACCAGATTGTAAACCATGAGATGCAAAACTAGCCATCAGAGATCTTTCTCAACTGAGATGCAACTGCGCTGACACTGCGGGCATGACACAGCTCTGGTTCACTTTGAAACCGCAAAGATGATGAAGGTTGATGGAAGAGTGAACAACGAGCTTTAGGGGCTCTTACTCTGTCTTGGAAGCCTGTTTGCAATGCCTTACTGCCACCAGCTTCAGAAGAGCTGAGTACTGTTTCAGTCAGTTAAGTTCTTCCATCTTTCCACTCTTATCTAGGTAAGAAAGAGTCGCTTATCTTTTAAGGAGAAGAGATTTTACAACAGAATGTCTGCCACTACTTCGTGGAAGATCTTCCTTAAAAAGGTTGGAAAAAGTCCTGCTCCATTCTGAACCCTTTAGAGGACTTGAGACTTCTCCAAGAGGGGGAAAAAAAAAAGTATAATCTACATGCTCAAGTTTAAGAAAAGACAAAAACTAGCTTACTTCTCTATTTATGGCTTTCTTCATGTTCTGCACTGCACTTGAGTAAACTAAGGAAAGGATAAGTAAGACAAACCTAAGGCAGGAAGCATTTCAACAGAAGTTAGACTTGAAAATAGAAGAATATTTATTTAGTCAGACTAAGTGACAGTGAAAAAGAACCATTTCACATTACACCACAACTTCGACACATGTATAGATCTTTCTCATTGTTAATCTACATGGACATAGCCTTCTGTAAAACCAATGTAATAAGAATACTTGCCAAAATCAGTAAGAGAGACTGTATTCTGATCTGCTCCAAACCAAAAGCAAAACACACAAAAATTATGTAATGCCAATGGAAACAATTCTTCATTTTTCTCTGTCCTTGTAAAATATGGTCCTTCCCTAAAACCATCAAAAATTCTGTTCTGCAATTACCGCCCATATTCACAGGATTGTTGATACTGAAGTAAAGGATTAACGTGCACTTCTGCAGCGGCAAATCCTATACCCATACTCCTCAGTCCCTTGTTTTCACCCTATTATGTTGACAGAACAGTTTGTAAAACACAGCACAGTGAGCCCATTGAAACAGCTTCCCCCTAGTAGCCTTTCAGATCAGTTTTCTGATCCAGCTCCTTGCTGTGCCAACATAATCAACAGGATGGCTAGGAACAAACAGCTAGAACCAGGAAGTTACAGGGGGTGATTAAGCAACGTTGACGCAAAGTGTTGAAATCACAGCTTAGAGTATTTCCAGTTCATTTTCAATCTACTCAAGCCATGTCTATCGGTAGCATGGTGGTACTTCACCACCAGATGATGGTGCCTGTGTGTGTGCCTACCTATATGTGAAGTTCCTTAAGCTATGCTGTCTAGATGTGTTTTCCATCATGCACATCTACATACTCAAAACTGAACCCAATTTCTTACTCCCTGTACACACAGCTGTGCATCATGCTCAACAGTAAGCTAAAAACCCCCATGCTTTTGGCTCATCAGGGCAAACTGACACCACAAATATGTCTGAGCTGTTCAACATTATGAGGTATTTAATGATAAACCAAAACTAGCAAAAGATTAGTCTTGAAGTGTCCTGTAAACCAGAAAAATTCAGAAAGCTGTCAATCAAGTAAAAAACTGTGCAGCTGAACAACAATGAATACACCAGCTGTTCCAAACTAAACCATCCCAGCTCTATTAGTGACCTGTGTCTTCCTCTAAGACTTCTAGGAATTCAAAAAATGAAGCCAGAGATGGTGAAAATCTGCATCTCAAGGAATTTCAGCTACTAATAAAATTTTTCTAAATGGTTGCCAATTTATGTTTGAAGAAGTCCACAATCACCTCACTGCACCAGTGGACTGCTTTCAGAATGTAACGTAGGCAGCTGAAAGAATCATCTGTTTTACCCATCACAGTATTTTCTGTAGACATTCAATATTTAAGCTAATTCCAAAGGGTGCCCTGAAAAAACATTTAACAACAGACATACTCCAGAGAATGGATTAAGCTTTCACTGAACAGAGCAGCTCTGACCATCCTTAACTGATTCACCTCTGCAAGCTTTGGCACAATCCAATATTCAACTAAACAATTCTTGGAGAGATGGAACATTTGTGGTTTTTTGGTAATGAAAACCAACAGCTGAGAAAATGTACGCAAAGTCTTGGTTCATCACAGGTAAAAATTAAGACTCTTCTCATATCAAATATATGTACAGATGACTCAGCACTTGAAACTAATGCTCAAAAAAAAATTAAGATAAGCCTTCCAAATAAGACTAAGTACTGTGACCAAGAAGAAAGAAAACTTAGAATAATTCCTTCAAGATCTGACTCAGTGAAAACACAATATGGGTGTGTTCCATTCCTCTGCCTCAAAGTCATGTGTTAATGGAATAGTCAAAATGCTCCACAGAAGCACCTAAGGAAATAATGGTCTCTCATGCCAAGAACCAAATCCTAAAAAATAACAGAACATTTGGCACCACGGGTATTCTGGAAAAAGAAACTATATTGCTCATCAGGCTTCCTCCCCTTCTAAAAGTCTTGATTCCCAGAAAGATAATCAATAACCAAGCTAGGCATAGAGGTAGTCTCATCAAAAATGAAGTAAAAATGCTCAAATTGTTGCTTAATCATATTGTTCTGGAAAGCACTCTCTGTGTCTGAAGGTGTGGCTTTTTCAGTTTCTCTGTTCAAGACTTCTTCAAATCTGAGGTTCTATAGGGAGGGCTTTAATTTCTCACAAAGATCTGTAATACTGCAAAGTTCATAATCTTTCAGGTTAGTCAGGCAGCGAAGGTGAGATGAAGCAGACAGCATACATGCTGAATTCAGCTTTGAGGAGAATCAGATACATTCTCAACACCTGTCTGTCTGAGGGGATGTGTGAAGATTTACAGTAGATCCAGGTACAGTGAAGGTCAAAGGTCTGGAGATTCCAAAGTCTCCGTATGCCAAGAGCAGAACTTTACTAGCAAAAATGCACCAGTCTCTAAAAGCAGAGAAGCACTGAAAGCAAAAAGAGGAGAGAACAAAACACAAGTCTTTGGGATAAGGATGCAGTAGCAACAAATTTTCTACACCTTGTTGGACAACTGGAGTTTCAGGGCAAGGTCTGCATGTTTGCTGGCAGGACAACACACATGTATCCCTATGGAAACATATGGCTTTGGGCAAAAAAAGTCACCAAATGACTGTTCTTCACAATCATGTAAAATTGCAGAGGGGTCGGGACAACCCCAAAATAAAACTTTGTGATTACTCCAATACCTGTTTTTTTACTCATAGTGCACGTGTGCTTGCGTGTGTGTGCATGTATATAGAATCACAGAATGGTTTGCGTTGGAAGGGACCCTTAAAGGTCATCTAGTCCAACCCCTCTGCAGCAAGCAGGGACATCTTCAACTAGATCAGGTTGCTCAGAGACCCGTCCAATCTGACCTTGAATGTTTCCAGGAATGGGGCTTCTACCATCTCTCTGGGCAACCTGGGCCAGAGTTTCACCACCCCCATTGTAAAAAATTCCTTCCTTGTATCTAGTCTAAATCTCCCCTCTTTTAACTTAAACCCATTACATTTTGTCCTATCGCTACCTATTAAAAAGTTTGCCCCCATCATTCTTATAGGGCCCCTTTAAGTATTGAAAGGCTGCAATAAGGTGTCCTCAGAGCCTTCTCTTCACCAGCCTGAACAACCCCAACTCTCTCAGCCTCTCTTTGTAGGAGAGGTGTTCCAGCTCTCTGATCATTTGTGAGGCCCTCCTCTGGACCCACTCCAGCAGGTCCGTCTTTCTTGTACTGAGGGCTCCAGAACTGGACACAGTACTCCAGGTGGGGTCACACTTGTGCAGAGTAGACGGGCAGAATCTTGACCTGCTGGCCACGCTTCTTTTGATGCGGCCCAGGATACAATTGGCTTTCTGGGCTGTGAGCACACATTGCCGGCTCATGTCCAGCCTTTTGTCCACCAGTACCCCCAAGTCCTTCTCCGCAGGGCTGCTCCAAATCCCTTTGTCCCCAGGCTTGTATTGATACTGGGGGTTGCCCCGACCCAGGTGCAGGACCTTGCACTTAGCCTTGTTGAAGCTTAGGAGGTTCATACGGGCCCACTTCTTAAGCTTGTTCAGGTCCCTCTGGATGGCATGATATGCACAATGATAAATCATGAAGGAGGACGTGTCATTACATTTAGCACAAGTTACTGTGACCTGGAGATAAAGCACCAGGCTGTTGTTGAAGATGATCTTGTTTCCATTTCAATTCCATTACTGATCAACAATTTAGCCCCATCAAATCAGCATTATCTCCCGCCTCAGTTTTTCTTGACTGTAAAAATAAGGTACAGAGATGGAGTCTTTTTCTGTAAACTCTACTGCCAAAACCCAAGAATTGTTACAAAGTCATGGCTCTTGTGTTTTCTTAGGAAAAAAGCTTCAGCTAGTCAGCAGTGAAAGACTCAGTAACACATGTAAGTAAATACAAAAGCAAATAAATTTATTCAAAGACAGCTTTTATCTAGTTTATGCTTTTCAAGTTGACAATGGATATGAAATATATTTCATAATCTTAAAATCTACACCTCACATAAAATCATTGCTTTTCAGGTAAAATAAAGAATGAGAGAAAGATTTCTAATACATCTGAAAATACACATTACACAATTTTGGAACAAAACCACCCAAAAGGTTTTTCTTGTAAGATTACATGGTATTGTTGGAGGGAAAAGGTAAGGTTAGATGACTGTCAAATTAGGAATTCCTATGATCTGGCACGATTTTCTGTGAGGCTTAACATTGACTCAGAATATCCTGGGTTTAATTATTTGTCTTAGGGCCATTATAACACTGTGCAGGACATACTTCAGCAAGTAAGGGACTTCCCTATTATTTTAAGAATGTTATTAAGATATTGAATTCATTTTGAAGAGTGGAAGCTTTAATTAATCAAGTCATTGCTTCCAAGGAGATTCCACAAGTTCATTCCAAATGCCACTGTTTGTGTAGTCTTTTTTCACATGATATTGAAATAAACATGACCAAAACCCACAAATAACCAAAGCAAAACCATCTATTTCTGCGCTTCAGCATTTTTTGCTGAGGATTAGAATGTTTCTCCAATGAAAACAGTTTCTAAAAAATATCAATCACCAAAAATTTTAGACAGTGCTACTAGAATCCATTTCCTATACCAAATAATTCAAATTTATGAGAGCACAGAACAGAGGAAGTGGTGATCTTGATGGCAAAAACCAGAACTACTTATGCTCCATTATCCGAACACATGCATCTTAGTTTAAGCAAAGTACAGTGCCATGTTTTACCTGAAGAGTTCTGAAGTGCTCAGACCTTCCAACCTTAAGGATAACAGGAGGCAGAGACAGAGGTTATAGTAAGCTGTGGTAAATGTGAAAGCTCAAGAAACAGGAACACACAAGATGAGACTCAGCAGCCTAAGCACAGGCAACTAGTGCTGGTTTTGATGCTCTAGAATCTGCATGAAGCTACCAGATGTAACACAAGACCTAGAAGAGATCGGTGCCCTTCTGGAACCACAGCCGAGATGCAGAAGTCACATCCTAGAGCATCTAAAATGGCTCTACAAGACTATCCCTGTGAACCCTATCTTTAAAAACCAACCAATGCTAAATTCCAGAAGTGTAGTAAACACAAGGGAAGTGCCTCCTTTCTTCAAGCTACCAACAAATGGTTTGTCTGCTGTAGAGAAAGTCTCTTGGAGACTACCTAAGCCATGTGATAAAACTACTATTTTGTGGTACACTTTTAAGGGATCCAAACCCCTAAAATGTCATTTTCTTCATACATTTAATACATCAAAAGCAAAGTCCAATTCAAAATTATCCTTGTGCTTCACTAAAGGGCACAGACTACATGGACTGTACTAGTTCAGTAACAGTTACAAATTAATGGAAATGTCTTGTTGTACATAAAGGCTTATTTAACGTCTAGAAAGGACTGGGGTGAAGAGCTCTTCAGCAAATCATTTCCAGATTTTGACTCAAATAAGAAGCCTGGCCCAACTTTGCAAGAAAGCAACTAATAACGAACATGGATTCTCATATGCAAAGTTCATATTATGTGAATGAGAAATACCACCACTACAGTTTTGTTCCACCCATTTTCTACAATGATAGCTCAGAAGAGCTTAGAAAAAGATTCTGCATTAAAATATTGACAGTGTCAAGGTCCCCTACCTCTCATAATTAGAATTAAAGTAATTTCATTATGTTTCTAATAAAATAAAAAATACCAAATCACTTCACCTCTTGACTGACCTTGAGAAATCACTCATCCAGAATGCTGTACTTCCAACTATGTACTTCCAATTATGTAACACTTTTAACCTGGTGACTGATCTCCCAAACAGGTAAGTCACTGGATGCACAATAATGAAGGTGATTCATGAAATAAAACACCTGTCTGACAGGTAGCAGAAACCAAACTGGTTCTTTTCATCTTTTGTAAAATACATGACATTGTCATGTTCTGTCAGAACATGACAATCTACATATGAATCCTAATGAGGAAGACTGAAACCCAACTATAAGTTACCCTCAACTTGCGAATGTTTTATATCAAAACCATCTCTATTCTTTGGAACTTAAAACTATATTGTAAATCAAGAAGCAATTCTTTGATTAAGCTATAAAGCTTAGAAAGTATCTGTGTAGTTTCATGTCCACAGAAACTTTCTCACTCCCACACTGGTACCCAGATACAAAAGCTTAGTGAAATCTCTTGACACTATATCCAGACCACAATACATTTGCATCTAAGTGTTTGACCAGTCATACAACACAGCATAATGCAAAAGAGGTCTGGGAAGCAGATGCTGACATTTTATGCATTTGACCTTTCATGTTAGGGATATCCTATAGTTTTAGAATTACATCTGGTCATTGTGTTTTTGGGTAGACCTGGTCTGCTTATGATAGTTTCAAAGCACTAGCCTCCATCCACATCTTAACATACCAGTATTGTGGGTTCAGGTCTGTAGTATGGACTCAGGTTCACAGTGTTCAATGACATCAGTACCTGGGCAGACACTCTGTCTGGACCAGTCTTCTTGATGATCATGACAGCAGCAATGGACACCCAAATGGTTTCTTCTCAACACTCAGACAATTGTAAGCTAACTTCACTATTCAGAACGAATTGAAGCGAGAAGTTTGAGCACAGGTAACAACATGCATTTTTTTAAAACAGTCAGTGAATCCCGAGAATTTCTATCTTGTTTTCAAAGGGCACAATTCTCAAAAAGAAGGCTGCTGCTAACAGTATGATGGCACTCCCAAACGATGTAGGAGCTACAGCAGTATCACAGCAATCCTTCAATGTGTGAAGAAAAAGATCTTATCAATAATTTTCAAACTACTACATATGCTGCATTTGAACAGAATAGTTAATTACCACATCTGTTTGGGAAGAAAAGTTTCTTTTCCATTTTAACATAACTGGAGTACTGATCACCAAAGTGCTTCCATCTTTCTCTAGGGACAGTCAGCAGCAAACAGGGACTAATAAGTCAGGGATACATGCTGCTTTCATTAACAGACTTGAAGTTTTTTTTTTTAAAAACAAACCAAACCCAAAAAAACCCCAGCTGAGCTTAGAGATTAAAAACTGATCAGATTTTGCATACAAGCAAACAGCACTGTAGCTATTAAGGGATAAATAATATTAGCTTTTCCCAGCTCAAGTATCATCCAGCCTTTTATCAGGTTTGCATTCATTAAAGTGCTTTCATTATTCTGCAGGCTGTTGTTCCAATATTCTTGTTAAACGCCAGTTCTTTCTTAGAAACAATCACTTCTCTTTAGAAGATGGAAGCAAAGCCTTCCCCCTAGAGGAAGCTCACCTCCCATACTAAGCTAGAAATAATCATGGCACGTCCAAACCAACTGATAGCCTGCACCATCTACTTTAAGTGGCACTAAAGTTAAGTTTTAACATTTTAACTTTGATAGTTCCTATGACAGTTGGATTTTCTGTGCCAAATGAACAGGCTTGGACTTGGTTTTGCAATGCCTCTCCCTCCATTTTTCAGTTGACTTATAATTTCCTAGCCTGTAAAATGCAAGTTATTTACAAAATTTGCCTTATACTGTCAGCAGCACTTCCTGGAACACACACACACCTCTTGTGCTGGCATGCATGAGACACTACATTTATCCTAACCAACAAAAGAAAGCAGATGCAATTCTACAGTTTTGTCACTTTGAGAATTAGCTCACAAGACATTAGTTTCATTCTCCCTGCTGCTGTCAAACATTTAATAGGTGCCATTAGGACAGTCAGCACAAAATCCTGGGCTACAGCATGTTCAGAATTCCCTTTCCATCATACCTTATGACAGTAAATCCAGGTGTAGCAGAGCTTCATAATTTCCCCTTCCTGGCCCCATAATGAAACCAACTGCACGCACTGGAAGTTACAGAGTCACAGAATGGTGGGGGTTGGAAGGGACCTCAGGAGATCATCTAGTCCAACCCCCATGCCAAAGCAGGTTCCCTACAACAGCTTGCACAGGAAAGCGTCCAGGTGGGTTTTTGAACATCTCCAGAGATGGAGACTCCACAACCTCTCTGGGCAGCCTGTCCCTGTGCTCTGTCACCTTCACAGTAAAGAAGTTTTTCCTTAAGTTTGTGTGGAACTTCTGGTGTTCCAGTTTTTGCTCATTGCCCCATCCATTTGGGCCCTGCATTTCAGGTATTTATAGACATTGAT
>NW_010338373.1:0-533 GCF_000700745.2 Antrostomus carolinensis
GTGTGCCCGCCCGGGGGTCTGCCCTTGCCAGGCTATAAAGTGGGGGCCTCGTTGCACCCCGAAACACAAGCCCGCTCACTCCAACAAGAAGCAGCAGCTGCCCAGGTAAGAGGACAAAGTCCCCAGGCACCGGCTGCGCGGGGAGAGGGAAGTGCAGGGTCTCAGCCATGGCCACCGCTGTGGTCATCACATCCGAGAGCATCCCAGTGCTCAGCATCCCACCTCCCTCTGTTTCCCTGGCAGCTGCTGGTGACACTCAACTATGGGGACACCGGCAAGGTGCCCACTGGAGGGTCTCAGAAAACAGGGTTGTCCCCTTCCCACCCCTCATGGGCTGCCCCAGTCCCCAGATGGGCTCCCAGGCACAGCCCCAGTGCCCAGTGCAGCATCAGGCCCCAGCCCAGGAGAGCAGGGAGTGACTGGGCACTGGGGCTCAGGGCTGCCCTGGGCACCCCTGCAATGGTGGGAAACACACTCCTGACCACAGAAGGAGCGTGGACACCCAGGACTTCCTGTGGTCCTCCTGGTGAAGG
>NW_010338373.1:661-3834 GCF_000700745.2 Antrostomus carolinensis
TCTCCCCTCTAACCTGCTGCTGGCATCTCTGCCTGGTGCCCTGTCCCAGACTTGAGCCCAACACCGCGATGTCTGAGACCACAAAGCCCACTGCTCCCGGCCAGGCTGCGGAGGAGAAGGAGAAGGCAGCCCCAGCGCCAACTCCATCCCTCGACCCTGCTCCTGTCACGAACAGCAAGGGCGAGGAGCCCTCCACAGAAGCCTTCAGGGTAAGCTCTGCTGCTCCCCACGCGCGGGGACGCGGTCCTGGGGTGAGGGACAGTGGCAGCATCTCTGGGGCAGGTGGCAGGAGGAGAGCACAGGGGTCCCAGGGGGAAGGACCCTGCTCCGAGAGCAGGAGGAGAACTCAGATGACGCTGTCCCTCCCCACTCTGTCCCTCCTGGCCAGCAGCTCTCTGGGTGCAGGATCCGGGCAGCCACTTGCAGGGCTGCTGCAGGAGGGACGTTCTGGGTGCCCCTTGGACAGGGGGGCTCATTGGAGACCATGGGCTCTGGAAATGCTCTTCCCTGGGTCATGGTGTCAGGGCTGGGTGCTGCCACCCACTCCCTCTGGTCACCCTCCATGTGCCAGGGTCCTGCGGTGCTGCAGAGGCGGGTGGAGGAGGAGGCTGTAGGTGACAGGGCCAGCACCGAAATGCCATAGTGACACCGGGGCAGTGTGCCACCAAGGCTCTGCAGTGGGGCTGGGGATGAGGGGCGAGTGATGCAAGGGCTCCGGTGAGATCCCTGCATGTGCCAGGCAGCAGAGGCCACGGTGCGGACGCAGCTCCTGCAGAAGCAGCTCCATCCCAGCCTGGATGGGCCCCGATGTGGGCACCAGCACAGAGACGTGGCTTTGCAGCACCAAAACTGGGGGCAGGATGAGGCCATTCGGAGCAGGGATGCTCCTGCACAGAGCCCAGCTCGGCTTCCCCGGGCACCAGACCTGAAAGGCTGCAGGAAGCCTTGGAGAGCTGAGGGGGACACATGGGGCAGTGGGCTCATGCGTGCGGGGTCCATGGAAGGACACGCAGGACCACCCTGCCCACAGCCCTCTCCAAGCCTGCCTGTCCCATCCAACCCTTTCTCTCCACCCTCAGATCATCGTCTTCGACCAGGAGAACTTCCAGGGCAGGCAGATGGAGTTCAACACCGAGTGCCTGAACCTGGCAGACCGCGGCTTTGACCGGGTGCGCAGTGTCATTGTCACCTCTGGACCGTAAGTGACCCCAGCCATGGAGGGGATTGTGTCCCTGGTGTTGCCCTGGGGATGTGGGGATGTGGTCCTGGGGATCAGCGTGACAAGCAGGGACATTTATCTGCAGAGCTGGGGACCCCGGGTCTCCTTTGAGGAGGGCAGGATGGCCAGGGCAAGTGGGAAAGCTGCCAGGGCCATCTGTAAAGCAAAGGGCACTAGAGCAGACGCCAAACGCCGAGGAAAGGTGTCCATCAGATCTGCTACCTGAAGCTGTCCATGAAATGCAATAGACCTCTAGATTTTAGAGAAGCCAAGGTGAAATGAGGCAGGTGCCTTGGACTGGGCAGGTGGCCAGGGCCACCAGAGACAAGGCTGGAGCAGGCAGGGGAGGGCAGGCAGCCCCCGCACGCCCGCCTGCGCCCGGGCAGCAGAGCAGGGAGAAAGGGGCTGGGAAGGTCCAAAAGCCACGGGAAGAGTCAGCAGAGGCAGGGACAGAAACGATCGCCAAACTCGATAACTGAACAGGGCATCTCACGGCAGCTGTGCCCGGCTGCAAACGCCGTGCCCACGATGGCAGCAGGACAGCCAGGGGCTGGCAGGGGATGCACAGGACACAGCTTGCTCTGACAGCAGCCTCGAGGGACTGGGAAGGTGCCCTGTGGTTGTCACCTTGAATGACACCATGTAGCACCAATGACAACTCTTTTATTAGGAACCCAGAATATCCAACTCCTCTTGAAATGAAAGGGGGACAGAGCAGCACTGGAGGAGCTCAGGTGTGACACCAGGAAGCTGCACTAGATATAGCAAGGGTGAAACTTGGAGAACAGAGTGCTTGGGTGTTGTTGGGGTCCTCAATCCTCAGAATCTCCTTGAGAGTCACTGGTGAGATTCTGTGCCCAAAGATTTACTTAGACAAAAGATGCATCAGCCAAGCTCAGCCTTAGAAGTCAGTGTAAGGTCACGCTGCCTGTGGTACGGGGACACAGCTCCTGCCATCGGGACAACACCTGGTGGCATCTGCAGAAACAGCCCCGTTTGGCAGGGAAATGGGAAGCAGCGAAGTGGCATCGAGGGCTTTTGGAGCCCCGAGCCTGTGACATCCACAGCACAGCAGCACCTCGTGGCATCACTAAAGAGGTGACACTGCAGCTGAACACCCTGAGCGCCCGCACCCTGGCAGTGGGATGGGTGCCAGAGCTGCTGGAGCTGGCGCAGCGAAGCGTGTGAGCGTGCCAGGATCAGACAGACCGGGCAGCCCCGGCTCGGTGGTGCAAGAGGGAAAACAAAGTCCTGAGATAACGCAAGGTTGAGTCTGTGGTGGGCAGAGTGCAGGGTTCACCAGCTGCCTGGGGGTCCCACCGCTCCCTGGGCTGAGGAAGGGGAGCACTGGGAGTGCGCTGGTGTCTGCTGTGGTCTTGGACATGTGCACCAGTGAGTCCTCAGCCGATAGCCTGCGGCTCAGCCCATCACAGCATTGCACACCCCATAGCGCCTGGGCTGGGACAAAGGTGGGAGTGGGATGGTGGGGCCAGTCCTGACATGGGCAGCCTTTTTGGGTACCAGGAGCCCGGCTCCGACACCCTGCAGGCTGGCAGAGCAGGAGAGGAGCTGGTGGGCAGCATCTGACCCACTGTCTTGTCCTCTCCCCAGCTGGGTGGCCTACGAGCAAGCCAACATGCGTGGGGAGATGTTCATCCTGGAGAAGGGCGAGTACCCACGCTGGGACACCTGGTCCAGCAGCTACCGGAGCGATTGCTTCATGTCCATGCGTCCCATCAAAATGGTGAGTGGTGCAGGAGCAGATGCCCCATCGCAGCGAGCTCCGGGGCTGCGGCTGCGTGACCCAGCGCCTTCCCTCTGTGTTCCCCAGGAGGCTGAGGACCACAAAATCTCCTTGTACGAGTCTGCTGACTTCAAGGGCAACAAGATGGAAATCCAGGAGGACGACGTGCCCAGCCTCTGGGCTTACGGCTTCTGCGACCGCGTGGGCAGC
>NW_010338374.1:0-349 GCF_000700745.2 Antrostomus carolinensis
CTGTCCTCACAGCAGAGCTGCTCCAGCCATCCATCACCCTCCTCTGCTTCACGTCCTCCTGGTGCTGAGGGTTCCCCAGCTGGACGCCGTGTCCCGGCCGAGGTCTCAGAGGGACACGATCCCCTCTCTCATCTCTGCCCACACTCCTCCCGTCACAGCCCAGGTTGGTCGTTGGCCTCTGGGCTCTGGATCCACGTTGGTGCCTCAGCTCCAGCTTTTCACCCACCGGCACCTCCAGGAGGCTCAGGGGAGGGGGAGGTTGGCCATGAGGAGACGGTTCTTGAGGCAGAGGGTGGTGGAGCCCTGGAACAGGCTCCCCAGGGAGGTGCTGATGGCACCAAGCCTGACG
>NW_010338374.1:380-831 GCF_000700745.2 Antrostomus carolinensis
CTGTGCAGGGACAGGAGCTGGATCCATCACCCTGGTGGGATCAGCTCCCACCATGCCAGGGTTCAATGGTCCCCTCACAGCGGGAGGGACTTTGTCTCCCTGGTCCCTGTCCCAGGGGCCACCAATGTGAGGGGACACGTGGCCACTGAAGATCGAGGCAACAGAGTCACTGAGCACCTCAACCTGCTCCTGGCCGGTGGTGACCAGAGCTCCATGGTGGCTCATGGGGGGGACACTCTCTAACCCCCTCTCCCCGTGTCCGTCCCCTGGCCAAGCTCAGCTCCAGCTGCCCCTTGGCCACCCCGACCTCTGTCCCTTGTCCCCACACCCGGGACACGTCCCTCTGCTCTTCCCAGGACACTGTCCCTGCCCCCTGCATGTCCCCCCCCGATCCCGCCATTGCTCCTGGGGTTGGTTTTGTGTCCCCAACCCCGTGTCCCCTGTGGCTGGG
>NW_010338374.1:1367-1624 GCF_000700745.2 Antrostomus carolinensis
ACTGTCCCCCCTGTGTCACTGTTCCCGCTGTGCCACTGTCCCCACTGTCCCCACCACCTCTGCTGTGCCACCGTCCTCACTGTGCCACCCCTCATGTCCTGATGTGCCACCATCGCTGCTGTGCCACCCCTGATGTGACACCACACCCTCTGTGCCATTGTCCTCACTGTGTCGCCGTCCTCATTGTGTCACTGTTCCTGCTGTGCCACCATCCCTGCTGTGCCATTGTCCCAGCTCTGCCACCCCTGATGTGACAC
>NW_010338375.1:0-2516 GCF_000700745.2 Antrostomus carolinensis
TAAAAGGCAGTTGAATTTGGACTCGGAGTTTCCCTGTGCTAGCTCTTATAATGCCTGGGGACAGCAGGGGTAGCGAGTAACTTCAACATATAGTGTGGACTTTGCTCTCTAAAGTACACATATATACACACATACACACCCAGACATATATACATATTTGCACATAGGCACACAATAAACTGCGTAGTCAAATAAATGTAAAAGAAATTTAGAAAAGGGGGAGACGGATCCAACCGCTAGACTGCTCAGATGCGGCTTTTGTGTGTAGAGGGATATTTTAGCTACTTTCCTTCCGAGGAATGAAAGGCTGCACAATGGAAACATTTCTGGGATGTGCATCCCTGCTCAGACCAGCGCACCGGGAATGCCGCTGCACTTTACTGGAGCCGGTATTCAAAATCCCTCTCAGCAAGCCTAGGCTCCTCAGCTAAATAAAGGCACATCAAAAGAAATCCTTAAATGTACGTTTTCATGAACGGAAACCAACTCCGTTCTCGAATGTGACAGAAAATGCATATCTGCTTTTAAAAAGTAAAACAATTTGACTCAGCCTACACAGGACTATAATTAGTTTAAATTAAGAAAGAAATTAGATTCACAAATAAAATATAATTGGACAACTGACTCTATGGAAAAAAAAAAAAAAAGAGGTCTATTAAACTTTATTGGGTTTCCCAAAGGTTAATGTTACCAATTTCAATATTAGGAGTGTGGTAAATGAAGTAAAATATAAAATATAAAATGGAAATAGTTATTTTCTAACGGCACATCAAAGAAATTCGTAGGAAGAAAGACGAAGTGTTTTAATGGCCTTGGCATAATCTTAAACCAATGCTAATAGCTCGAGACTGCTGATAAAAACAGTTTAATAGAGTGGCAATTTAAATATTTTTTATAATAATGTTCTGTAGTTTAAAAAGTAATCAGATCAACATAACCTTCTTAATTAACACTTCAAAATGATTAACATTATGTAATCTAAGGCAAAATAATTTATGTAAAATGTATTTACTTCACAATCCGATGTATCACTGCTCCTTGACCAAATTTAAATTAAATAGTAATTGGTTTATGTTCTTATACGAGTACTTTACGGTTTTCTTTATAGTTAACAGATTGCCTACACATTCCTTGCAGTGTGTTGGTTCCACACTGATTAAGGAATGCTCCAAACAGTTAATTTATAGCGGCTGTATATGTTTTTAAGAGTTTTAGACGCTAGGATAAATCACCCTTTCCCTAATTTTAGATCTATATTTAATGTATATGATACATTTAAATAATTATTAAAGCGGCTGGTGCTTAAACGGGACTCCAATTCCACGTCTGATATTGCTCTGCTTTTCAGGCTGGTGTAATAAAACCATTCTTTTTATAGCATGCCATTATTAGAAACCAATTTCAGAATTATTTATAACCTGGAATGGCTTATTAAGCAGCAATGCGAGAATCATGCAAATTACGCGATCAAATGCAATATAATAAGCATAATCATTAGTCTCTAGCACGGATTAATTAACTTTCAATATTTTATTTACATAAAAACCAAATCAGTGAAATAACTTCTGCACAGTCAGGCTTGCCTTTCAATATTTTATACGAACAAAAATAATGTGCTGTAATTCCATTGACCGTGTCCCCCACAATGGTCCCGTCCCCTGCCACATCTTAATAGGGGACAAGCTGAGAGTATTTTCTAGTTTTCTAATGGAAAGAGAAATTGCATTTTCTTCCTCTCCCAGCACTATTAAAGTGTAATGAATTCGGCCCAGAGTTCACGGCTGGCTGATCGAAATGAACCTGAGATCTGAGCTTTAATACAGCTCTCCAGATTTCCTACCAAATCTTCACATTAATCATCTGCTGGATTCCAATGAGATCTTCATAAAGCTTCGGCTCCTGGGGGGGGGCGGGGAGGGGGGGGGAAGAAGAAAAAAGAAGAAGAAAACCAAAAGTGATGTTCTCTCCTCTTCTCTCTCTCTAACCCATTTATAGCTGGGGAATTAAATGGGTTATATATTTTAAAATACATTTACAGTATGTCTATATTACTGTAACAGCAGACATCATCAAGGTAGATTTTTAGATTCCAACCTCCCTTAGATTCTCACTGTTGTATTAACAATTTTTAGGGGCTAGTTGCATTTTAAAAGGAGTCCAAAGTTGCCAAACGCTCGTGGATAATATACATCTAGAGTTGTCATGTGTGCATTTTCAAAATCTCCCCCAGGTTTTCCCTGCGTTTTAATCTGTCATGCACTAGTTTTTAACTGGAAACGTTCACAGTTTAAAAGCACATGCAGCGTAGCTGTGAGCTGAGGCGATCAGACCTGATGGAGATTCTTTACAACACCAGTAAACCATGAAACATAAAGAGATTTTGTAGCCGTAATTTAACTATTAACCCTAAAACATAATTGAAGGCGATTTTTCGATTATTCCTATAACATTTGGCTCTCTAACGGCTGATCGTTCCCTCTAACGGCCGCCCGCGCTTCTCAGCCCGGGTTTGGAGC
>NW_010338376.1:0-2093 GCF_000700745.2 Antrostomus carolinensis
CTTCCTCTTTTTTTGGAGGAGGCATGTTTTGAGGCATATAGTCACTAATCTCTAGCAAACTGTTAATGATGGAAAAGGTTGGATTTGAATGGATTATATAGATCAGGAGTGATCTATATATTCATATAGATTCTTATATATTCATTTAGTATCCTTCAGCTGTCAGTACCAAGCCTGTTACTATTCTGTGAGGAAACCACTATCTCCCGCAGACTGTCCTGTAGCTCTTTGAAACTGACTTGTACCTGGATCTGGCAGACCTGTGGGGTCTGATTCCTGCATAGGCTTCTTACTTCAGCACATAATTTAAACCACCATCTGTGACAGATGATGTGCTGTTTATCCATGATCATGCAGACTCCCATATTCCTTGCATGCACTACATGTCTGAGTCGTTTTTGTAATGTGTGCTTGTGAAACCTCTAGAGACCTCTCGTTTCAGAAGACTTTAAGCACAGAAGGCCAAGCTTGCATTAGACAGCTAGATCCTAAAGAGAGCGAAGTCCCTGAAATGTTTGTTCCATCTGGGCTTTGGCATCAGCTTTTTTCTTGGTCAGATATCCACAGTGCTCTTGGCAGGTTGGCAGAATTAGCTAATTGACACAAAGTACAGTTGCCTGTACTCTGCCCAAGTCAGAGCCAATGCACAGGGCAAGGTGGTGTGGGAAAGGTGTTTACAGAGACAGCTATTTTCAAAAGTGCTAACCTGACCACTGTGAAAAAAGGAATAAACCAAAGCCCACACTTCTCTGAATTTCCAACATGGAAATTGTTTATTATCAGTTTGATTCTTGGAGACTGCATATGTTTTTATTGTTGTTGACAATTTATACTACCCACCTGATCCAGTCTTACATACAACAGAAAATTCTGAACACTGAGAGCACTCTTCATGGATAGCGCACAGCCCATGTCTGCAGTCCTTGCAGGAGCAAAGGAAGTAAACAAGGAGGATGCTCCCATTTCACCAGCACTAAGTATTTGAGGGCTTTCCTCTTGAAATGGGAAATCTATATTCTGCATGTAGCTGGAAGAGTCCATGCTAGGATCTGGGTAGGCAGAAAGATACAGAAACCGCCTTTGCCCTTCCTTAGCATCACTGGCTCGAACCTATATGATGCAGGAGGCTTGTGGTAGCATCGTTCTTGCATACAGATCTTGCACTGCTATGAAGGAACTCATGTGTACTACGCCATGGTTAGAGGATCCCCATAGAGTGTACTTACTGTAAAGGGCAAGGTTGTATGTCACTGTTCACATCCATGTTTCAAAATCCTTTGAGAATTTTGCTCGGTTGCCACTCTGCACATCTCCTATGCAGCTGCCATAAAATACTTTCCTGGATAGGGCTGGTGTTAACAGGCATCCCAAAATGTAATTGAACACAATATTTGTGCTGATTTTTAGCAGTTGCTTCTGCACCAATGATTAGAATGAGGGTAAAGGGGATTAGAACAGCATCAGTACAGTTAATTGTGCCTCAGAGCAGGGGACCTGAAGTTCTTCTTAGCTTTGTTTTATATGAAACTATTGGTAAGACCATCAAAGGCATGGGACAGAAATCAGAGCAAATAACAGGTGTGGTGTTTTCTTTAACTGCATGTTAGTGTAGAGCACCATTCACCTGAAAAAGGGACTGGGTATTGGGGACAGCTGCTGCACAGAACAGGATTCTGCTCACTATAAAACTCCCTTACTTCGAGTCACTTCAGGATTTGTTTTACAGTTTAATTCTTACATGTTTTTGAAGTGGACAAAATCAGATAGATGTTAATACAAAACCCTATTATGCTATCAGTACTACAAATGACATTATTTTAATGAGAAGGCATTTTTAGAAGAGTAGCCTTTTTTGCATCAACATAAAACCTTTGTTCTACAATAATGCTAGTTTTTTTATCAGTTCAAACAGTTCCCACTAGGCATTCATGTACTATACAGGATGCATTCCTCATTTTCCTTTGCTTGTTTTTAGATGCTATCTGAAAACGAGAGGAACCTGTGTAGTATAAATTGTCAAAGATTTAGGCTAAGAGATCCTGTTATCTGTTGTTTTCTCATTATTTAAAGATATTGAGTCTTTGATTTTGTTT
>NW_010338376.1:2126-36095 GCF_000700745.2 Antrostomus carolinensis
TGAAAATTAAATCTATGCATAAAACTGTAGGCTTAAGAGAGGAATTTATTTGCTTAGACAATGTTAGGCTTTTTAAAAAATTAATTTCCTTTTGAGTAATTTGTTTTGTCATAATACTGCAGTATGGAAAACAGTTTGCTCGTAATTCAGTTCATGCTAATACCTTCACCGTAAAAAACTTTAAATCCAACAAATGATATAAGGTAACGTGTGTTTGAAACACCAGTTGTTTGTGTAACACGCATGAAACTTTCATATTTTTCTTTTTTATTTGTAGTCCTGCCGAAAAATAACATTTAATCTGTCCTCGTATTTCTTTTTTATCATGATGCTTTTCCCCAGTATTTGCTATTTTGTATTCTTGAAGAAGAATTTATTGTGGGCAAATTTGCTAAGTTTCTGCTGGCAAAGAGCTCCTTGAGGCAGTAATTGAACTGATGAGGGGGAATTTGCAATTGTGGAGTTGCTCAGTCTTTCCTAGAACCAAGCTGCAATTGTTTGCACAACTGAATGCACAGAAGCATACTTTGCTCCATAGGAAGAAGATAGAGTGTTTCCAGTGATTGATTCCCGCAATGAAGTGGCCTGTCATTTTTGCTGCTCCTGTGCAACCCTGGCAAGAAGGTTAAGTGACTTGGTGTCATTGGACAAGATAGGAAGAGAGGAGGTGATACTTCTGTCTCAGGTGGAGCTTCAGCTGTATTCAGCAAGGCGGCTGATGGCTGGCACAGCACACACTTGTCTCTGTCAGGGAATCAGGTCCATAAGGAAAATCTTCTTGCAATGACAAGCAAGAAGTCAAATACCCTGTGCTGCTCTCTGCTGCTCTCTCTCGAGCCATTCCTCACTTAGAGATAGATGTCGTGGTCCTAGTAAACACCTTGCATCAACATGTGTTCAACATGGGTTCTTATAAATACCATAACTTATGTTATGGCACAGGATCAGATATGTTTGTTAAATGCAAAATATACCATGTTTTGAGAGCACAGTGCAGTCGTCTTGTTGATATTAACTCAGTTCCCAGACATCAGCAATGAGTATGACATAGTGTAGATGAGCTGCTGATGCTTTCAGCACTGGGTTTATTAGATCAGCTTTGAGCAGAGTTAGCTAGCACAGCTATTAAAATGGCAACAGCCAAACATCTTTCAAAAGAAGAGGGCTCCTGGAAGGGTGGCCCTGGGAGCTGGGTGGAAAACATTGCTGACTTTTGTCAATGGAAGCAGGAAACTAATGACTCTATTCCTGGGGTTGACTCCCACATGGTACAGTATGTCTTCTGTGAAGTGATGTAAATATCGATGGAAAGCTAATGGATTCATTTCAGGTACCAAGAAAAGGGAATCTTAAAACATGCAACCTTATTTTTGGGACATGGTTCAGTGCTACAGATCACAATCGACCAAAGCCACGCGGTGCTTATAGGGTAGATCTGACTCATTACTACACTGTGTAGTGCAGATCTGACTCATTACATACTGTTACTCGACAGTATGGGTGCTGTCCTGATGGCTCCTGGCTCATTTGGGATGTCTCTGTGCTAAGTGTAAGCCTTTCTGAACCTGGTGTGAATACACTGTTAGAGAACACCTCAAATACAGATGAAAAATATTAGCCCTGTGATAGTGTTGAGGTCACTGAAACAGGAGATTATGCCTTGTATGACCACCTGCTGGCTACTACTTGGCTGACAGGCATGGTGCTTTGAGAACTATTGCATCCGTATTTTTTCTAGTTCCTGGTAAAAATGCTGAAATGTGAACAGCCCAGGTGTACTGCTCTTCTTTGAAACACTGGCCACAGCATGCAGTGATTTATCTTTTGATTCCAGACAGTGTGTGTCTCAGGAGAAGAGTCAGGGATCACTCAGACAGATCTGATCTAGGTGTTAGTTTATTGAGTTCTATTCAGTAAATATAAGTATGTAAAATATTTAATAAGTACAGGTGGATGTGCGGTCAATACTTTACTGTTGACTACACTTTGAGTTAGTATGGGGTACAAAGATTATTATTACTATACGTATCTTAAATGTTACATGCATGCAAAAAATGTCAGTTACCAAGCCATTGGTGTCTGGTCTGAGGTAAAGGGTCTCTCAGCCTTGAAGAGGTAACATTGAAAGATGTCCCTGCTTAAGGGGTGATCACCACCACGCATCCAGCTGCTATGGAGGGAGAGCTCAACAGGCCCTGACAGGTGCAGATATTTATAGCATAAAGTGGTTGATTTGTAGTCAGATTTTCTGCTGTTAATGCAGTTTTGGCCACATATCAGCTGGTCTGCAGCCTGAGCTGGAGTTCTCACTGATACCCTAACACAGTAGGATTAACTTCGGTTAGGCTTACTTGCTGAGCATCTCCCCGGACCAGAGTTCAGTTAGTTCATACAGTAGGAGTGCATCTGTCACAGTGCATCACAGAGATCTGCCCCACGTGAGGCAAAGCTCCATAGCCCAAGGTAGAAAAGGATCCTCTTTAATATTTTCCGGAGCTTACCTGTGCACTGGGACAGCACTGGTGCTGTGTTTGCTGGGGTTCTTCTCTATGTAATTTGACAGAATTATGCAAGTGCATGTATATGCAGTTACCTAACAGTTATTATGATTTTTTATTAAAATGTATCATTAAAAGAAGAGTGCATGCATTAGAAAAAGGAGCAGGTGTACAGAGGGATTCTAATTACAGAGCTGAAGCTGGGCATTGTATCACTTTTGAGCACTGGCCTGCTGTGTGCAAAACTTCAATCAACTCTGTCTTAATGAACAAACTAGAAAAGCTCAAATATTCAAAATATTATATCTGGAAAGGCCTATGAGGAAAAAATAAATGAACACCTAATTAAAAAAGGCTGCTTTTCTCTAGAAGCATCAAAACAGAACAGTCTGTGGGGTGCAGGGATTTAATCATGGCTTTAAATAATAACCAGACCTTTTCCTATGTGATTCACTTCCTGCTTTTTTGGATTTGGTGTTTTTATGCACTGTGTATTGATTTTGATCAGCTGTAGCATGCTGGATTAATCTTGTATTTTTTAATACAGTATGCTGATTGCGTCTCAACTGGAACCAACGTATGCCAGGACAGTTTATCCATGTTTTGATGAACCTGCCATGAAGGCCACATTTAATATCAGAATAGTCCATGACCCAAGCTATGTGGCTCTTTCCAATATGCCTGCTATTGGTAGGTAAACAGCAAGTAGACTTATGGTTTATTTTCCCCCTAAATTAATTTTTAAAGAGTGTAATTTTTCTGAACAGGCTGTATCATCTGATACAGCAGTGTTCAGTTGTCCATGTGCTGATACCTTGAAAATGTACAGAAAATCCGTGCCTATGAACTTAAAAATTTGGAGCCAGTTATTCATAATTAATGTCTCTGATGGCAGTAATTCCATAGTTTTGTCAGTTGTGATGTACTCTCTGGTTGCTGAAGGCTGCCTAGGGTTTGATTCCTGGCATTTACTGTTTAATCAGTGTGTCTGTCTTCCTGCATGACATCTGCTTAAATGAAAATGGCAGCCCCAGTACGCAAATCCTGTAATTGTGGTGTTAAGGGATTACTTTCATTCTAAGTAGATTTTAAGTCATATTTACAACATACAAAAAATTATTTTACCTGTCAGAGACACTGTAGCCTCCTATTATGTGCAGAATAAGAATGAGAGGACTGTAAGGCTCTGGAGATGCTCCTCCTGTCCCTAGCTGGAATCTTGTGTGGGATGCATGTGGAGTATAAGATTCCAAACAAATTCTGTAAATGAATATTCCTACATAAACCTATTAGATCTCTTGCCTCGTTTTCAATGGCTTTTTTCTGCAGCTCAGTGCCATGAATCTTTATTTTTTACCTGAATAATTTTCATCCATAAAGAGGAAGTTTTATGAGATTTGAATGGAAGCTAAGCAACTTAGGGATTATAGGATCTCTGTGAGAATCACTTGAAGCATTTTCTCCCCTTCACAATCTTGTCCACGTCTCCATTATTTAGAAGGAAGGTATCTGATTAAGTGTTTCATAATTCTCGGGCACACATGACCTATATTTGGATCATAATAGATCATACATTTTAGAGATACGCAGCATGGGATAAATTGTCCCCAGTTTGCCCACATCCTAAAACTGACACAGCTTGATATACTTCCAAGACTTCAATTAAGAAGCTCTAGAGTGGATGTTTGCAAGGAAGGTCATGACTCTAATACATGGCAGTAGCAACGAGTATGGCTGCTTGCCTTCTACCAGAAACATATGAAGTTAGTGCAGAAATACAGCTTATTGAAGAGAGGTGTAAAAAACCATGCAGAAAACACAAAATTCCTTTTTTCTTATGGAAGAGCAATGATTTGAAGATTTCTTTGATATTTTTTCTAGATGTATCTGAAATGAAGGATGAAAATGGAAGCCTGTGGACTGTTACCACATTTAACACTTCGCTGAAAATGTCAACTTACTTGACTGCTTTTGTGATTTGTGATTTTGATTATGTCACCAGAACTGAGCGGGGAAATGAGGTAAATATCAGGCTGTATAGCACATTATAGCAGTTTACAACAGAATTTGGCGCTGTGGTACATCACCTGCTTTAGAAGATATCACAGACATTAACTGTGCATTCCATCCCAAAATGATTTGCTTATGTGCCAAAACCACTAACATTATCCTGCAGGTATTTCTGCAGAAAGCTTTTCTTTAGGACAATTAATTTATTGTCCTGTCCTGATCATTTCATACAATTCCACAAGTAGGTGTGGGCTCTGTATGTTAAATCTTCAGAGGCAGCTACTCTACCGAAAGTCATAATTCTGGGTCGTCTTACCTTTTTAGCTCTCTTAGTAGGAAAAAATATCAATTTCCACTTCTGTGAAAAACCACTACAGCGTCCTGTCCTTCAAGGCCCTTTGAGGAGCAGTGTCATGACATCAGTAGGAGCAATGCTATACTCCAAGCATTTTGTATACTAGTATTTTAACCTTTTATTCTGCAGTGGGCAAGTTCTTTAGCCTCCAAAAGTGACTTTTTTGTGTTTAAAGCTTTTTCATCAATGAGTATTCAGTTTTGCTCTTACACTACAATGGCCAAACTTCTTGAGGGAATCTGTGAAAAAATATACCCTATTGGCACCAGTTGTTTCACTTTCCTTTTTTTGCTGAAAGTCAGCAGGTGAAATATGTATCAAGTTGTTCCAAAATAAGTAGTAAACTCAAGCATAAAGCTATTAAGGGTAGCATGTACTTGTAACACAGCACAGTGTTAGTTTCAAGGTGAGAGGATGGTGCAGAGATGACCTAGGAAGCACAGTATTAACTCCTTTTTAAAGTGAAGATTGGACTTGGTATGTCTGTATTGGGTTTGAGTGGCCAGGTTTTGGTAGCAGGGTGGCATAGGGATGGCTTCTAGTCTTTCAATCTCCTCTGAAGCCTTAGCTGAAAAGAGGGGCTCAGAAGCTGAGGATACTCTGTTGACTGAATATGCTTTATTTTTTCCCTTGTAAATTACATCCTACTGCTTCCCAACTGTACTCTTAGCGTTTGGCTGTGCAGCTCCTTGTGAGACCATATATTGCATTTAGATGCAAGAAATGCAAGGGTTTTGAGCTGCTGGGCATCTGGGCGGGGGGGAGGATCTTGCATCCAGAGATACGTGATGGAGAAATAAACCTTTTCTCAGTCTACTACAGCACCTTGGGCAAGCAGCTGCCCTCTTCAGTACTATGACAAAGCAAATGGGCATGGGAGGGGAAAGCTTTGCTTGCTGCTGGTGTCTCCATTACTCAGAAGTACAGATGTCATCTGCTTGTATGTCATCTGCTCTCTCCAGCAGCAATGGGAGGCCAGTGGTCTGTTTCAGGCTGTGAGAAAGTTCAAGAGGAGAGCTGTGTATCTTTGGGCAGCAAATGCTCTCTGAACATCCATTTCTCTCTCTTCAGTGAGAGAGTGGTGGTCTGAAGAAAAGTTTGTCACCCACACTCAGCGGCTGGAATACACATAGGCTTAAGATGTGTGATTCTGAATAGTTTTACAGCATTTCCCACTTAATAAAATAAAAACTAGGAGTCCGTTTGTTCCAGCAATGTATAGTTGGATTCAAGTCTTGGCCTTTTTGAAGTGCTGGTACTCTCCTAGATTTTATCAGGATTAGGCTCTGTGCCACATTTTGTTAGGTCCAGCAAAACTTGAGTTGGGATATTAAAAGCTTAATTGCATGGCCTGGTGTTGACAGACAGCATTTTCAAACAGTGATTCACAGAAGAGAAGCAAAGAAAATGAAAATATGAGGATTTTCTAAAATAACACTTCCTTCTTTTATTGCAGATACGTATTTGGGCTCGGAAAGAGGCAGTTAAAAATGGCTATGTTGACTATGCTTTAAATATCACAGGCCCAATATTTTCATTTCTAGAAGACTTACTTAATGTCAGCTACCCTTTGCCAAAGACAGGTAAGATTACTTATCGCCTTAAATGGACCAGAAATGGCTACTGATTGTGTAACATTCACAGAAGAAATGGGCTCTTTTGCAGTATTCTCTTTTTACAGCTTGCCACATTAATGGAATAAAACCCCTAAGCTTTAACTTACTGAATTTTCCTTTCTGCATCATGGCTTTTATTGACCCGTAACTCAGCACTCTTACCTTCACATCCCACTCATTCTTTTAAAGCATCATTTCCTAATAAAGGGTCAGATGGGGCTACAGAGTAGATAGAAAGGAGTTTTTCAGTCATGTGGCTATTTCTGGGAATCATAGGTCATACCAGGCAAGGATGCCGTAGTCCCTATGTTCTCCTGGTAAATCCTTGCTTTCTTCAGTATGACCTTATCTTACCTGTGAGTTGCCTGTGTGTTCCTGCACATTCCTCCCCAGAAAAAAAGATTCCTGCAGGAAAGCATTTTTTCTAGTTAAAATGGCCATCTGGTAAGTCAGTTAAGTCAAGCTTCAATCAAGAAAAAAGAGTGTCATCATGTAGTTCCACAATTCCCAAGGATTCCCAGCGGCTTCAGCATGAATGATGGGAAAATGTGCTCCTTTATACAAATTGTTAGAATATTGATAGCACAGAAGGCAGTTCTTATTTAAAATGAGTTTCAGACCTGCCCATGATCTTAGCAGATTGCAGGACTGTGGCGGAAGAATTTCCTTCCTTTCTTGACTAGCTAATTTGGATTTGTCAGATCTGTATTTTGTCACTTGAAAGGAATAAATTTTCATCTGTGTAAATGTATTAATCTCCCATTGTATTTAGAATAACTTGCAGAATTACTACAGTTCTTATGGAAAATGTAATATATGCAGTCTTCAGTCATTAAATTTTGCTAACTTAGTAGTCATGTAAGCTATTTAGGGATTGTAGACAATTTTGTTTCATGCTTGTGATCTTCTATGTAGCAGCGATGTCAATACACTAATTAATTAGTATAAAAATATTACAAAATAGAATTAGAATAACAGTATCGCAGGCTTCCTGTTAGGTAAGATTTCAGTTTCACAGAATGCTGTAATACCATTACAGTCCCCACTGTAATGTCATGCAATACAAACTGCATTTACCACTGAGTTTCTTTGAAGTTTTGCTCAATAATCAGTAGGATTTGATCAATTAAGAGTAATGTAATCTCTTGTAAATGCTAGAGATTTCTGTTGCGAACTCCAAATGTGAAATTAAGAACAAACACATTTAAAATCAGGGATATTTAAGGATTTGTTTTTGCCTGATTTTAATGCATTTATAAGTGAGCTTTCTTGCCTGAGGCTGGCTCAATGAGGGCTGCCTCACCAAAAGTGAAAGACCTCAGCTGTAAGCCTGAGGTGATAAGCCTCGCCGAGATGCAGTCTAGCTTTGCTTGGGTTCAGCACCATGTTTACACTGACTAACTAGCCTTCAGACTTGAACTGGCTCATGGACAGCTGGTTTGGAACACAAGATAATGTCTAATTCTAAAATGCTGTGTATACCTTTTCCAAATTTTTAAACAGTCTTTCTTTGAGATCCTTGATGTTTCATCCAGCTCTCACATTTGAACTGGAAAGCTGTTCTCTGTGCATAAGGCAGAAAGGTAGTACAGATGTAACAGCTGTACTGTGGAAACAAAAAGATGATGGTTCTAAGGCACCTTTCAAACAAGAGTGGAAAAGATCCCTCTACTTACAGAGCTGAAAGAGCAAAATTTTTTTTTGTCAGTTGCTAGGCTGAAGAAAGAGGTAAGTATGATCTTTCCCAAATGTGAGAAACTCATACAGAAAAAGATTTCTTAGAGCTGAAATTAATATATTCTCTTCTAGCATTGGTAGAATACAGCCTTCATTTTTATTCAGAACATTTGTATGTACAAGCTACAGGGATCTAGGCTTCATGGGAATTTATTATGTGGCTCCCTGAAAGAGCGGCAATCATGGATGAAAAGTACGAGAAGAAATTTCACAGTCCATTTTCAAAAGTGTTGTCATAATACCATAAAGCATCACTAAAATGTATTATCCTTTAATTGCACACTGAACCAGTGTGAACATTATAATCGTGAGCATTTTACTTCCGAGAATTTTAAAGGTACCTTTTTTTTTCTCTGTTTGAATCAATTTAGATCTGGTTGCACTGCCTGATTTTGGAGCAGGTGCCATGGAAAACTGGGGGCTAATGACTTTCCAAGAATCATCATTGATGTACCTCCCAAGTGATAAACTCACAAACAGAAAGGCAATGATTGCCATAATTGTGTCACATGAGCTAGGACACCAGGCATGTGGTAAAAAATTCTCTGCATTTATTTGTCTATGAGTTTTTTCCCTTCTGGTTGCTGATGATATAGTCCCTGATTAGCAGAAGAAAAATAAGTGACTTGACAGTAGGGGGTGTGAGCACCACAGTACTGAAAGGCTATTGGATCATATGTTCCACTGAAAAATCAATATTAAAAGCAGATTCATATTGCAGATTGCATAGTGACTGCACAGGACTCATTGATGCAAAACTGTTAATCTAATTGCTGTTTTCTTACACAGTACCTATACTAGAAAATACTGTAAGGCTGTAGGGATGACACAGTGCTCTCTACATACAGTGTATTTAGTACTTCATAGGAGAATTAATGGACTTATTAAGTATTCTTTTTTAGTGGCAGTGCATATAATTATTGCAAAATGTATTTGTTTTTCTGTAAGAAACAGCTTATGGTATGATAGAACGAAATTAACATGAACACGTTTTACACTGTAGCTGGACCTTTGTCCAGCTTTTGCAGAGATTTTAAAAATTTTTCTTATTTGATTTGGATTGATAATACAGTTTCACTTTTTTATTGACTATGTTTAATTTACTATTGTTTGGCAGCACAACAACTGTTTGCTCTTAGTCAACAAAGTCGGCAAAAGAGTTTAACTTGGCTATTGCACTTGTATACCCTTCAGATCAGGTCTGTAACTTTTCAGACCTTCAGATGAGTGGATTGCAGGCCAATAAAACAAATGCCAGTACTTAATTAAACTATTTTAAAATGAAGTTGTAGTTCAAGTTTTTAGTAATTAATAAATAGAATACAAATCCGTAAGTGATAAGGTTTTTTCCTTATATATGAACTGCCAAATATGAGTATGTAGCAGTTGTTCTGGAAGTTTTATTGCTTGCCAGGATAGATATTTGTTGATTTTGGAAGTGTTTATTTCCCCGGTTCTGTTTATCATTCCCCTGAAAATGTCCTTTTGTTAAACATGGAAAAGTGTTTTTGTAATTGCTTGTTAAATGCCCTACTTCTAATCGTAGCTTCATATGTTTTTTTAGGTATTTAAATTTTATTGGGAAATGTTTGAAATTAAATGGAGTAAAAGAATGACATAGAGCACTGACATCCATACTCATGATATGAAATTGTCGGTGAAACATTTAAAAAATAACTATGACTTTTCCCAAAGGGCATCTTTTTCTACTGAATTTTCACTATTTGAAGGAATATCCAGCATTTTATTCAATTGACGTGTATACATTAAAGGAAGTTATTTCAGCATAGGTATGTGTGTTTCACCTGCAAAAATGAAAACAGCAGTCCAAAGACATGTTGAGACGTTTTTTCTTTCTATTTAAGTGGTTTGGAAATCTGGTTACAATGAACTGGTGGAACGATCTGTGGCTTAATGAGGGACTGGCATCTTACTTTGAGTATCTGGGAGCTACCTTCGTTGAACCCAAGCTTTCACTGGTAAGTAGTAACGCTTACTAAGTAAGCTAAAGTAGCAAAGTTCCAGCATGTAGGACAAAAAGGAAGTTGCAGGAGGTGGGATTTAATTAAGCCATAGCATTAGTAACTTAACTCCCCTGGGGAAGACCAGCAGGTCTTGATTCTCCCCTGGAGGTTCTCCATCTGCTGGGGGCTGTCATCTTACCCAGCTCTTCTACCAGTGGTGCAGAGGATGGCTGGACAGCTGTGATTCTGCAGTGTCAAGGAGTTGGTATTTTGCCCTAGATCTTTCATGTAGCAAACCCACCTTTCTCTCCTGTGTCCTGCAGCTGATGGTTTGCCTCCCTGCTTGTCCGAGCTCTTTTCCAAGCATCCCATACCTCAGGTATCTTTACCAGGTAGTGACTAAGTTGGGCCATTTTGAATCTATTTGCACTACTGGGTCCATGGGTGTCTGGTGGTGGATAAGGCAAGTATAATACACATAGGTAATCTGACAGCAGGGTAAACCTCCTTCCTGCTCTGCCCAAATGGGTTTACATATAAATCCCATAGCATATTTGGACACTCCATCCATCATTAAATTCTTTGACAGGAGGAGAAGTGCTGCTAATTGTAGCCATGAGATGAGGAGAACTCGCCTGTGCAACTCTAAGTGTCTGTGCACAGTGCCCTCAGCTCCTGAAGAAAGGAGAAGCCTTTAGTCTGGGCAGGCGTGCGACTGCTGTCAATCCAGTCTGCTTTTTATTTGACACAATTGAAATACCATTCATCACTTTCATTTTCTAATTAATTGAAGTACTTAATTACATGCTTAGTTGGAAACTAATACAGGCATATCAAACAAATTCTGTCAGAAGGATTTTTAAGTCATGGGATATACTAACCTTCTGCTTTGAACTTCAACCACAGCTCACTTTATTCTATGTAATGCAGTATTTTGATGTCATTGAAAAGTGTAAAGGCCACCAAATTTTAAACTGTAAATAAAACCTTATCTCCTTTTTAATTTTAGTATTTCAATGTAGAAGCTTGCCTTTCTAAAAACCAACAATTGTGATTTTATTTATGTCCATAAATTTTAATAGTGGGCAATAATTCCATTTGATAAATTCTTGTGCAGTTTTGTGTGCCACACACACTGACAGAATGACAGAATGGCTGAAGGAACCTCTGGATGTCATCTGGTCCAACTCCGTGCTCAAGCAGGGCCACCTAGAGCCAGTTGCCCAGGGCTGTGTCCAGGTGGCTTTGGAATATGTTCAAGGATGGAGACTCCATCACGTCTGTGGGCAACCTGTGCCATTGTTTGGTCACCCTCACAGTGAAAAAGTGTTTCCTGATGTTCGGAGGGAGCCTCCTGTGTTTCAGTTTGTGTCCATTGCCTCTTGTCCTGTCACTGGACACCACTGGAGAGAGCCTGGCTCTGTCTTCCTTGTACCCTCCCTTCAGGTATTTGTATACATTGAGGAGATCCCCATGAGCCCTCTCTTCTCCAGGTTGAACAGTCCCAGCTCTCTCAGCATGTTGTCACAGGAGAGATGCTCTAGTCTGTTCATCACCTTTGTGGCCTTTGCTGGTCTCTCTCCAGTAGCTTTATATCTTTCCTCTACTGAAGATCCCAGCACTGAACCAAACACTCCAGGTGTGTCCTCACCATTGCTGAGGAGAGGAGAAGGAACACCTGCCTCAGCCTGCTGGCAGTACTCCTCATAATGCAGCACTAGATACCGTTAGTCTTTTTTGCTGCAAGGACACAATGCTGGATCATGTTCAACTTGGTGTCCTTCATGTCTCCAGGTCCTGTTTTCACAAAGCTGCTTTCCAGCTGGGTGGCCTGCAGCATGTACTGATGCCTGCAGTTCTTCTTCCCCAGATGCAGGAGTTTGCAGTTCCCCTTGTGGAAGTTCAAGAGGTTCTTGTCGGCTGATTTCTGCAGCCTGTCCAGGTCCCTCTGGATGGCAGCACAAGTCCCTGGTGTATCTGTCACTTCTCCCAGTTTTGTGTCATCTGCAGACTTGTTGAGGGTATGCTCTGTCCCATCATCCAGATTGTTAATGAAGATGTTGAACAGGACTGGGCCCAATATTTGCCCCCGGGGTACACTGCTAGTTACTGGCCTCCAACTAGACTTTGTGACACTGATCACCATCCAATTACAAATTGAACCCTCAAAATTTACCATCTGTTTACAAGGAGAAAAAATGGTCAACAAATTTGATCTCATTATTTTGAAGCCTGTGTTCCAGTTAATGAGTCTGAGAAGCAGAAGTCTTCAAAGTAGCCTGCAATGACTTAAAGGTTTAGGTTTTTTTTTTTACCTTTGTAATTATGTCATGTTCTATCCCATCTTAGGACAGATACTCATCTGGGGAAATTGAATCACCATTTGACAAAACAAGAACTTCACTGATTTACACCAAAGGAGCCATTTTCTCTCATGTTTCTCACCGGGAGAGAGCAAAAATGACACATAGTTAAGCCTTAGTAGTTTAGTTTTTAGATTATTGCTCACGTTTGCAGCAGGAGAAACGGAGAATTTTGGAGGAAAATGCTGCCATATTAATGACCTACGGATGTAAATGAGATACAGGTTTTCAGTTTTCCGTATTTGTTCATTTACTGTTAAATATAGTTGACTTATTTTCCCCTGAGGATTACACTGTAATTGTCTTTGTCAGGGCCAAACCCACAGTCTTTTCAGATGTACAGTTTTCATTGATTACTAATGTTGCACGTGGAAAATGTTACAATTGGGTGTGTTACTTCATAGAAAAGTGAGGGAAGGAGGAAAAGTATCATTCCTTGTTTATTGACAGGCTATTTCTGTTTGTGCTAATCCCATAATCTGCATTTTTTTTCCTGACAATAAGTGTTTTCTGTTTAGCTCACTGAGTTTGGTCTTTTTCTTGCAGGATAAAATCTTTTATGATCATGTTGTACAACCTGTCTTAAGGGAAGACAATGAAATAGGAGTTCGATCACTGTCAGAGAGTGAAGACAAGATCAAAGGATCATTTTCTTTAATGTCTCTGTTTGACAGCATCACATACAACAAGGTTAAAAATATAAAATTATTCTCATTTCTTGTCTATTCTAAACTAGCGGTACAAAGTAGGTTTGAGAGGAACTGTTAAATTACAGTGCTTTTTGTAGGTTGCTTTGTCATTCAAAATTTGTTTCTGCTGCAATTTATTGGCTGTTGCAGATCTGTTTGGCTATAAAAGAAACAGTGAAAAAAAAATTAACCTCCATGAAATGTGAAGCATAGGAGTAGCCTGAGTAGCTTCTCTGAACCACAGTTTGAAAAAATATTGCTATAATAATTCATGTTTTCTCATAATGTTTTTTGTATTTCAGGGAGCTTCTGTTACCTGGATGCTTTCTAGTTTCCTGACCAAGAAGTTGTTTATCAGAGCACTTAGTGTAAGTTTGAAAAATTAATGCCTTCATCTTGATTTATAAGCTTGAAAGTGACAATTGTTTGCTTTGCTGTTTGCCTTGATGATGTTTTTCATTGAACCCTCATGAATTCTGATGCTTCTGTTTGTTTCCGTACAGTCATATCTGAAAGAATTTTCCTTCTCAAATGCTAACCAAGATGATCTCTGGACCCACATACAGATGGTACTGATTTTATATCTAGTATTTTTGCTCTCGTGTTTGGCACAGTCTAAATTTAGGGCATATATTATTTGTAGAAGACTGCAGTGGAATTTGGCTGTCCCTTATGCAGTCTTTCTCTCATATAAAAATGGCTTTGCAGACTCTTTCAGCTAATGTCTTCACAAGCTGCTTTACTGCACCTGAGATCAGTGGAGCTAAGTACAAGGAATAGAGAGATGAGATGGTAAATCAGGGCCAGGTGGAGTTTTGGGTTTCATGGAGATTGCCTAAGCCTACATGAAATTGCATAACCTATTCTTTTGGAGTTTATGTTTTGACAAATTAAAGCGTGTGATGCTCTGGGCTTGATGATTAAAGACATCTGTATGTCACAGATCCAGCAAAGTCTATATCCAGGGCAGTAGCTTAGCATTTCACCCTTTGCTGGTTTTGTCAGAAATGTGAATGAGAAAACAGGTGCTAATATTAGGTTTATTTTTTAAAATTCCACTTTCCTATTCCTCTAAAGAAGGCTTCCCCTATGTTGCAGACTCAGTCTTAGAAGGCTGACACATCTTTTAATCCAACACAGACTGTACCTTCACACTAGTTGGGACTCTAGCTTAGTATCTTTTTCAATTTGTCTTTACTGTCAGTTTGTTTGTTAGGTAGTCAAGTAAAAATCTTTGTGCTTCAGCAGCTTTATTTGAATGAAATTAACAAATGAAATCTGCTGTAGCCGTACAGCGGTGTAAGTATATTAACACTAAAAAGAGAAAGTTTAGCAGTCAGGTTATAAGAATGAGAAATGTCATCTCAGTATTTCGTAATTCCTAAAAAGGCTTATGCTGTCTTTATTATAATGTCAATAATGTCCTTTGGACTTTGTTATATTGATCTTTTGCATTAATCAAAGACCAGCAAACTGCTGAGCAGTTATATTTTCTCTTGTATGTTAGAACAACCCCTAGAGTGTTGCTGAAGCAATATCAGTAAGTGCCTGTTTATCGTAAATATTTCTAATTCCTGTTTCTCTTGTAGGTTGTAGATGCACAGGATGAAGTTCAGTTGCCAGCATCTATAAAACAAATAATGGATTCCTGGACATGCCAAAATGGGTTTCCAGTTTTAACATTAAATCTAACCACTGGCACAATCAGTCAGGAACAATTTCTTAATAAAAAGAAGGAAAACAGTACTGATTCTTACAAGTATGCTTAGCTTGTGTTTTTGTTTTGTATGTCCTATTTTTTGAAAGAAACTCTTCAGTTAGGGTATTATGTTTTGACCATCTGATTTTTTAACTTTGTGTTTATATCATGAGTTGTCAGTAAGATCTCTTTGAGACTAGAGTTTGCAATAGTTCTGCAAGCCACTTCTTTTGCCAAAAGGTTACTTTCCTCTGGAGTAGTTACTTTTCCAGCCACATAATAGCTTTGTAAGGACAGACACAGGCTGTGAATAGGTTGCAGGGTGGGAATTTTGCCTGGCATTTTCTTCTTTCCTCATCCCTCAGTTGTACAGAATGGCAACCTGGGTGAACCATGCTGTAGCTTCTTTCCAGTGCACATATTGCCAGTCTTTTCTGCTTGGCAAGGATAAAGGGGTTGCATTTAAGTACTTATATAAATGAACCCTTCCTCAGAAAGTGCCAGGTACCTAACAAGTAGCTTTAAAGTTCCTATCAGTGAGCAGTGCTGAGTGCCTGGTGCTTTTGAAAGCTGTGCTGCTTATTTAGATGCCTCAAAATGGTGATAGAACTGCCTTTGATCGCCCACTTTGGAAACTTCCATGAAGTTCAGCAGTTGGCATGACTGTTGGGATGCATGGACAGGGCCCAGAAGATGGGTTCTCACGTGGGGAAAAGGTATAAAAGAGAGCAAAATCCAAAGCAGTTTTTTCCTAGCTGCTGTTGCTGGTCACCCAAACAGCCAAAAGAAATTTTGATGAGAACCACAGAGTTTTCTTTGCTCCCAAGCTCCGGGAGTTGCAGAGCATTAGTCCATTCAGCACTTTTGGTTAGCTCAAATAGGTAGATCCAAGTTACAATGTTAAGTCCTTTACTCTAGCTAGCAAGAGGCAATGCCATGTGAATGTAAGAAAATCTAGGACGTGTTATAGAATTTTTCAGGGTTTTGAGGTTTGCATTTGTTTTTCCCAGGAGTTTTACATTCCCTCAGAAAGGAAATTACAGTTGCCAGAATTAATGGCAACTTGCTTGCCTGGGGCCTTTTTTAGTGGGTACCCTTCTGAAAAGGAGCTTTATGTTCTCCAGAGGTAGGGTGAAGTGTAATAAATTAGGAGAGTAAAATTACTGCCTGAAGAAGGAGCCAGAGCAGACATACAGTGATATTCAAATACCTAGGATCAAACAGTATTCTCAATATGAGTGTCTGTTTAAAGCCATGCTAAAACTCCCTCAACTAAGTGCTGATCCACCATAAGTACCACCATCTGATAAGGTTTTGTGCATCAGAGAGGGGCGAAAGTAGATGGAGATTCTTGTAAGAAGGAACTCATCTACAATCTAGTTTAACATCAGCTGAGAGGGGTTTTTTTTAATTTAGTAGTTTATACTACTACTAGTAATACTTTAATTAAGTAAATATTAATTATATTATCTCTTTTTTTTGTTAAGTAACACATGGATTATTCCTATTTCTTGGATGAGAAATGGATCATCACAACCCTTAATATGGCTTGATAAAAGCAGCAGTAAGTAATGTATTTGTTCAGATATGCTAAAACCAAGCTGATAAACACACACCTAACTCCTGTATAAACAGAGGATATATTTGAACTGAACAGGGAGATAAAACTTTGTTACAGACATTTCTATGTTTATCTGTCGTGCTAATTTTATGTTACAATAGCAATAGATTTTCAAATAGGTTAATATGTTGTTCTTTTATATGTTGCATCAAACTTCAGTGTATGCTTTTAATAATATGGTAGAATGTATACTATGAGTAGAGATTTTCATAATAATTTTGATTTTGTCATTTTGTACACAAATCCAAACTCCTCATGCTTGTGTATTATTCTTATCCCAGCAGATCCCATTGATGTTAATGACAGCTTTTGGGGATAGGTAGGATCTCATCTGTGATGTATCAGAAAATGATCAGCTCAAGTAGTAGATACAAGACTGAAAAAAATAAAACCAGCCGTGTGAAGTGACCCAACATTGTCACACATGGATATCTGTAAAAACAAAGTTCTATCAGTTCTTTGTCATCTCAGTGCTTTCCAATAAACAGATATATTTTTTTGAGAAAGAAGAAATGTAATGATTAGAATGAGGTAATAATTTTTCCTTGGCAAATCAGCTCTGAACTCCATTCAAAATCCAAGTTTTGAATCAGTTACGAGGAGGTGCAGAGACTGATGTTTGTGGAATGCATATTGCAGCTCTCCATCCTCTATTTGCAGTGTTTAAAAGCTACTTTCCCTCTTTTTCAGGCAATACGATCACTTGAGTGATCATTTCACAGTATATGGACAAGTAAATAAGCAAACTGTGGATGTTTATTCCTCTGAAAGCTTTAAAGTTAAAGAAACCAGTGATTGCTAGGGTAAAAAGTTAGAACATTTGCAGAAAATAATTGTTAGGCAGCACTTGCTTGGAAGGAATAGTGTCATGTGCTAACCTTGTATTACTGAAGTTCTACCAGTTCAATTTCCTTACCCATCATGTGACTTAAGAGCTACACAAGTTATAAAAAAACCCAGTAATATTGCATCTTCCTGAAGAGACTACGATAAAGGAGAAATTCAGTCTTTAAAACACTTGTAGTTGAAAGCCATGTATCAAACTCGTCAGACACTATTCAGTCAAGGAACTTGCATTCATATTTTAAGATTAAAAAAATGATAATTTACCTTTTTACTTTTTGATGCATAAATAAACCAAATGGTTTCTTACAAAGGTAGAAATGTTAAGGGTAGTTTTCAATTCAGTTACCATTTTGTTCCTGTGAGATTGAAATGGCTTTTGATGAAGAACTCTTATGTTGTCATTCAGAAGTATTAATCAGAATGATTTTGGTAAATGAAAATGAGGGATTTGGTACAAAGTACAGTTTTAACTTGAATTTTGGAATAGTTGCTGCAGTGGCATAATAATCTATAAAGAGGAAACATCTTAAAAGTGATTTTGCATATGTGTATTTTTGCTGCAAAGATCTCTGTGGGAGCTAATTTATCATACTTCTAAACAAGTTAATTTAAACTCTTAAGGTCCAAGCTGGGCTGCTATGAGCAGCGAGTTCGTTCAGTGCTGCACTGTACAATGTTAAAAGCCTGTCCTGTTGGTTTAGGGCTCCTCAGGCAAAGCCTATGTACTTAGCTTCTGCCCATAGAATTGTGTTAGTCACCGTCCCTGATTGAGACATGCGTGCAGCAAAAATAGACACACTAGGAGGATGGTGCTCTTATGGTAGAACATGTTTTGCTCAGCCTGGGGAATGGAGGAGCATAGTTTTGCTATTTTAGCTGGATCTAAAAGTGCTGTTGATGATGAACAGTGCACTGAACCCATATGCCATATAGGAGAAGTACTGCTAGTGCCATATTGTAGCCATCCATGCGATTTTCAAATGGTTAAGCCACTATATATGGCGGATTCCATGGCACTTTTCTGTCTCATTTGAGTTGTGAGGATGACTGAGGGTGAATCCTGTAGTACTTGCTCTGTCAAAACACACTGAAATCTCAGTCCTCTGTTCAGGATAAAGCAGTGCTACATCTAGGCTACTCACCAATATTGATTATTGTTTTAAAAGAGTTTGCCTTCTTAAATCAGGATGATCATAGCCAGTTAAAGCAGCATTTGAATCCTCTTCTGATGAGGCAGCTTAGAGTCTTCAAGGCTGCGCTGGCTCCTTCAGATGTGCTGTAGGCTGTCAGGAGTAAGTCATCGGACAAGCACACATAAAGTAAGTAGTAGTGAGATGAAATGGAACTGCAGAAGGAGGTCTTTAGGGAGTGATGTAACTCAAAAGGGCTATGGGGTTATTTTATTTAAAATATTTTTTTCCTATTGCTTGTGTCTTGCATAAATTTAGCTGTTTGGCTTTCCTTGATCTCCATTTCTGTGAATACTAATAGGTGGTCAGTTCCTCCATAAGGTACTGAGCATTGGTGCTGAAGTACCTGAGGTGTCAGTTGCTTGTTGAAGTTGTTCTGCTGTGCAGAGCAGAGCTCACAAGTGCACGGAGCTTTTGAGGGGTTCTCTTTGAGTCCAACCTCAAACTTGTGTCTCAGATCTCAGAGGAGCACTGAGTCCAGTGTTTGTAAGTACAAGAGAATTTATCAGTGTGCAGAAAAAAAAATGGTACATTTTAATGTCACTTTACAGAAGTGTTTCCTGAAATGCAAGTACCGGAGTCAGAATATGACTGGATCCTGCTAAATGTAAATCTAAGTGGATACTACAGAGTGAACTATGATCAATTAAACTTGAAAAGATTAGCATGCTTGCTTGAAAATGATCCAAAGGTAAGATCATATTTGTTTTCTTAAGCTTATAAACAGACTCTTTCATGTATTTCTTCTTGCAGTTCTTACCAGCAATTACATTGATGAAAACCTGGAATAATGAGAAACTCGTGTGTCACATAAGAAGAAATGATCTACCATTGTGCCACTGAAGTCACTGGCAGCCTTTCATAGTGAAAGAGGAAAAGGCCAAAATAGTTTCACATAAGCATCAAAATGAGATGGCATTCTTGTCTTCAAAGTTGTCCGAACAGCTTGTGGTTCTTCCAGTCTCTTAAATTTGTCTCAAAGAGTTATCGATACAGATATGTGACTGAGCTTTATCTGCTATTAGGTAACCATGGAGAAGGAAAGCTGAGAAAGCTTTTTATTTCCATATTACCTCAAAGCACAATATTTTTGCCAGTAGAGGAAAAAAAAATAAAAATCATCTGACTTGGGTTTTGGTTGAGTGGTGAGGGTTTTTTTGTTGGAGATTTTTCTTAGCAGAGAAGTTCCAGTCAGTTCTACTTGGGCTCTTTCAGTCCTCCATAGACACTGTAACTCAGAGTAGATTTCATCCCACCTCTGACTTGTCACAGCTTGGGCTGAAGGTAAAAGTGGTACAGAACAGCCTATACATGTGGCTGTATAGTATTTAATGCTGCCTAACCCTAGGGTGAGCCAGAGGCTCCAGTAGTAATGTCAGCTCATCGTTTTTGGTAACAGTGGTAAGAAAGTGTAAGCTTTCAGCATCCTAGTAATAAGTGCAGTCAGATTACTTCTTTAGAAGGTCTGGACATGAGTACGATCAGAGCATACAGTGTGATTAGATCTTTCTACAGCACACTGGCTTCCTTTCTTCTAGGCTTTTTCCTTTCAAAGCAAATCTTAAGACAGCAGGAAATGAGGTGTGTGCTGACTTGCAGCCCTTTTTTGCATTGGTCAGGGGGAAGTTTCACTTGAGCAGTGGCTGAGCCGAAGGGGCACAGAAGCAGGGAGGAGACAAGGAGGGGCCAGCAGTCCTCATGAGAACATGAGCTGTAGGCAGGGGTTATGGCTCTGCCTGGGTCATTTAATTCATGATAGTGCCAGACGCTGCTCTGGACTAATCTGAGTATGTATTCTGAACTGAAGTCTCAAAAGGAAAAAATGTACCAAAATGTTATAACTAGGATATATTTAGGAAATGTAGCATTTCCGTGTTTTAATTTTCATTATGGCGTGCAAGTAAGAGGGGTCTTTAAATTCCATGCTTAACATACTGTAGCTGTATATTTAAATATAAAAATACATTATATAGCTGTATATTTATGTATATAAACATCCCTAAAAGCAAATACATAATTTCAGCTTAAAATGCGGGATCATTTTGTGATGCTTTGTAGAAGATTTTGGCTTAGAAAAAGTGTTAGGCGCTTTTCTTATCCTTCTGAAACATAGTAAAGCTTTTTTAAACTCTTAATGACATTTTTAGAGCTGTTAATGCCACATAAATACTTTCTGCAGGCTATTCCCGCTGTCAGCAGGTTCCAGCTGATAGATGATGTTTTTGCATTGACACAGTAAGTATGTTTTGAATATGTCATAAAAGATGATTAAACTACATTATTGTATTTAACATTGCTACTTCTGCATTGTCCTTTCCTACCCATATGTGCCTCATAAGAACAACAGCTGTTTTCACAAAATGGTGGAGTAGTTAAGTGTTTAAGCCATTCTTCTGTCAGTACTGAGCCATTTCTTTAAGATTTCTTTTAACTTTTGGTCCAACTCTTAGGAAATATTTTAAATAGTGGCACTGTCATAAACTTTTTAGGGACTAATTTATATTTGTTGTAACAGAAAAATATTCTGAAAGAACAATCTGAATTTTCCTTCATTTATTCGGGGCTATCTCAGCTGTGATGCTGTCCTGCATCACTCTTAATACCTCTTTAATTTTCCTTGCTGATGGATGACTCAGTTATTCATGTCTGTGGTGCTAGAGGTCAGCAATAGTGTAGGAAGCTGAAGAAGTTATAAATATGTCTGTGCCTCAAACATACCAGAGATCCCAAAAACCTCAGACACCTACGATGTGGCAGCTCAGGGAGGAGGTGGCCAAAGCATACTGTCCCTCCTCGGAGCCTGTGAAGGTAGCTCTGAGAAGTACAAATTCCCATTCCTTCTGTCATACGAATGTTGTTTCTCACAAGAGAGCTCAAACCTAGTATGTAATAAGGAATGTACCTGTGAAGTGTAGAACTGTGCTCCTATGTAAGTACACTAGAAATGTTTCTGTTCTGGAGGAGAGGGGCTTGAATTGGCATTTTATTGGTAATGAAAATATATTTAGCAAAAAAAAAAAACAAATGTGTTATAACTCAAAATACTGCTGTTTTCCTTAATTTTGTTCTACTGAGTGATGCATACTGTAAATGTGCCCATACTGTATCCTGCAGACACAAACAGAGTACAGTCTGCATATTGCCATGCTTACTACCGTGATTGTCTTGTTACTTTGATAGTGGCACTGTGCTCTGTAATAAATGTTTTGAGAGTTCAGCTCTTAGAGGCACCATTGTTTTATATTTATGTTATTTTCCAATGTCTTTTCTAGGTCACTCTCAATGCAGTATCTGGATGTTTTATTGTCAGTTTCATAAGTAAACAGAAATTCATCTTAGGTAATTCATGTGAATAGGTATGCTCAAGTGTGAATTTTTTTGTCTTCAAATAGGTTTGGATACATTCATATTGAAACAGCGCTTGAACTAACAAAGTACCTTGGCAGAGAAGATGAACTCTTCATATGGAATGTGGTATTATTAAACCTAGTACCTGAGAATTTGGAAAGTACTCTGAAAAACTATGAAGTGTATCCGCTTTTAAAGGTATCATCTTTTCTGTTAGTTAGCAAAGATACAGGACCATTTAAATAAATCAGACTAAAAGGAATGTAATTATGACCATGATGGGTCATAGTTCTTGTCATTCCTTTGCATGATTTTGTTAACTTTTATTTTAAATAGGAGGAGGTACTTATTTTTATGTATTTGTCAATGATGAATATCACTGAATCATGAGTAATTCTAAATTGTAAAGCAGAAATCTATTTACGTTCTTTATATTAAGCCTGATCCTGGGTTTTTGTAAAGCTGAGGATTCAGAAAATACAGCTATCAGTCAGTAGCAAATAATCAGTAGTTAGTAACAAGAGTAACACTGCTATGTATAAAGGGGATATAGAATGTATGTGCTCTGCGGTTTGCACTGCCTTCCAGTTCATCTTCATGGAGAGAAAGAAGAAATTTGGTTTCGATACAAATCAGATTATTCTTTCCCATATTTGAGCTACCTAAGATAATACTGTCTTATTTATTTCCTTGACTTCTGTTTGAAGAAGATTTCACTTTTGTTTAAAGTGTAATCCCGCAGTAGTATTTCTCTTAAGTTCTAAAGTAAAGATATATTTAAAATATATGAGAACTTATTTTTCTTTTTCTCTGAGAATAAGCATTTGTTTCCTTTCATAAGTAGTTCAGAGGTTCTGGTGATGTGAAATAGTAACTTCACAGTTTGAATGGATGTACAGGTGTATTGAATTTTAGACCCAGTTTATATACTTTATTTTAATATGCTGTGTTGTCAAGTAGTAAATTTTTAGAATAAATCTGATTAAGTAAAGAAAATACAGTGAAATAAAAACTTGCATCTTTAATTAATTTTTCTTTCCCTTCTTTTAAAAGAAATACCTTTTAAAGAGAATGTTGCCAATATACCATTATTATGCAGGTTTTATTCGTCAAAATGTTGATGCTTTGGAAGATGACTATTTTGCTCAGTAAGTGTTCTGCTTTAATTTGAGTGTAATTGAATTATTATTGTTCCTGTACTATAAGTGTGTGTTATTTATGATGACACCTCCAATAAAACTTCAGTATCAGGATACTTTGGGATATTTTCAGTCTATTTAATGAGCATAAAAGATTATAGTTTAATGATCTGAGTGGTAGCTTTTGTTTATGGGAGAAGAGGCTTAACAGGCTATTGCTAGTTGGGGAAAAACTGAGAGCAGTGAACTTCAGATGTGATTTATGCATCAATCACTAGAACTTTAAAATAGTTCACTTCCAAAGGCTACTGAAGCCACAATCTTGAATGTCAGAATGATTTGGACTAGATGCAGCTAATCTCTTAAAACTACCAAGAGGAATGCAAAACACAAAAAAACCCGCTAAGAAAAATAGTACATTGGTAGCCTCACTAATGTCCATGAATATCAATGTCAAGAACCCATTATTGGTAGTTTAATTTTTAATTTTTATTAAACCTGTTTCTAGTAGAGATTCTCCTGGGTTAACAGCATCACGTTCTGAAACTGTGTGGGCTGGTCAAGCACAGTGCAAGCACGCCAAATGTGGAATACATGTCTTTTATTCTTGTTATTTTGGCTTCCCTTCAAGAGTGTATTTGGAAAAACTTTTTGCAACAGCCTGCTGGCTGGGCCTTCAGGATTGTTTGAACCTGTCATCTGAACTGTATGCTAAATGGATGGACAACCCAGAGTACAAGTAAGAATAATAATGTGCTCTTAGAGGTGTGCATGAATAATTGAGGTGGAAAGTTAATGGGAAAGTACATGGGGGAGGCAGAATGAGAAATGCTTCTGTATACTGCTCTTCTTCCTCAACATAATGATAAGAATTTAAGCCTAACTGTGCTCCCCCAACCCCCTCCTCTTGCCCAAATCCCAACTTTATGTTGATTTAATAATTGTTGCTTTTACATAGAATTTACAGGCTGGAGGATGCAGATTTTTGCCATGAAGACCAAAATCAGTTTAGCCACATAACAGATGAACCTCAGAGTAGGGCTAATATCCCATAACATCCAGTCACTTTGCTGCAGTGCAGCCTTAGGGTTATCACGTATACCAACTCACTTTCTAAGGCTTTCTTAGCAATACTGAGTGAAATGACTGATACAGGCATCTACACGAGGTGAGCTCATCAAATTGTCATGCATGTTCTTTGTTCATGTAAAGAGGTGCTTGGAGCAGCTGTCATTTATTATGCTGATATTGGAGTCTAGAGGTCAGGTTTCTGGTCTGTGATGATGGGAGTCTGGGCTCTACCAGGGTCAGACTTTATGCATTCAAGTATTGCATTCCTAAAGAAAATTTATGATGTATTGAAATTCTTATTCTCTTTTCCTCCCTCTTTCTTTTAATGTTTTTCTATGCAATAGTCAAGTAGTATTGGCACCGGTGAGTGAAAATTTCAAGTTTTTTATTGTCTTTATTTGTAATAAATATTTTGTTGATACTTGTTAGTTGGCAAGGTAAACTGAACTTGTACTTTTATGTTTGTGGGGTTTTAAATAGCTTCATAGTGATCATCCTCATAAAAACTAAATTGTGCTTTGGCGTTAAACTGAAAAGTTTAAATCGCCTAAATCCATTCTGTTATGTTCCAGAAAGAATATTCTTACTATCCCACAATAAAAACAACAGTTCTATGTGGAATTCTCAGGCTGTTTTCAAAATAGTTACTTATCTTCCCCTATTAATAATTTTTTTTTTTTCCTGGTGAAATACTACATACCTTATCTGAGTTGAAGAGCTGAAAAGTCTGTGAAATATATTAGCTGATTTGAATTAGAGAAAGAAGATTAATTTTGTTGTCCTTACTGGCACTGAGATAAGTTCAAAGGGACTTTACAGCCTCACATGTCAATGGCTATAAGTGTTGAAAAAAAAAAAAGCAAATTTGAATTTTGTGAAAAAAATAGTGTTTTAAGGGAAAAAGCCATAGGAGATAGGAAACTTCTTAGGTTTCAAATGACAGATCACAGTTCTTGTTCAGTTACAAAGGAGGCTTTTCAGATGCTGGATAGAAAAGCAAAAGTGCACAATAAACTTTTGACTCATATTTCATAGACAGATCCCTTTAGCTGCTCTTATGTTCTCCATTCTGAGAGCAAAATTTGTAACGGCACACTATAGGTGTTCTGACACATGTGGAACCCAGTAGGATTCTCAGATCTGTGGAAAGGAGTAGTGCTTTTCCCTTTCAGTAAGGTGATCAGTTTTCAGCTGAACATTTCCAAACAGTTCCTGGCAGAACTTAACTGGACTTGATACAGTGCATTTTTATCTGCTCCATGGAGATAACAAGCTGAGAGCTATGATACCGAGGCAGTTTCTCAGTTTTACTCTTTTTTTTTGCCTATAGGAGTGAAGTGAAGCTAGCTAAATTAATGTATTCTCTGTGGTGCTGTTACTGACTTGTCTTCTTTTGAAAGAAGGAAATGAGCCTAGAGGGAGGGACCATGTTGCTGTACAGTTTAGTTATTTACTGAAGGTAACCATATATTGCTGTTGCCCTCAAAAGTTAAGAAATCACTTTGTCCTTTTTGCTCCAGGAGGGAGGGCTACAGGAAAATGACACCTAATCCACCCTTCTCCCAGCAGCTTTTTGCTTCTTCCCCAAGATACAGAAACAAGAGAATTCTGGCAGGCCAGCCATCTCAAACACACAACCACTCCCAGAAAAAAAATATTGAGATTAATAAATCCCACTGCTCATCTAACATAATCTCAAACTCCAATGTCCCTCTGGACCGCACTGGACTTCCTCTTTGAGCTACAACATAAAGCACTTCAGGGCCACCATAGATGTTACCAGCTAGAGGATCAGTGTCCCATAGTAGGCTACCCACATTGCTTGCCTTGAATGCTGAACATCAGAGCTGCAACCAAAAGATACACAGAGCTTATCTCTTTGCTCCTCACCTACAACAACTCTGCGCTCAGTAACCAACATTTTCTTCAAACTGTTGGCACAGCTGCAAAAGAGCTGTATTTTAGCCAAGGCAGCTTTTCATGAAGCATCTTGAAAAGATGATTTTTAACTAGCTGTATACCCTGTTATCACCCTACCATCACCTCTTTTTGCAGTGTTATGAAATAATTATTAAACAAATTACTAGACCCTGTAACTTAAATAAGGTCTGTCATAAGAGGATTCCTCACAGGACTATTTACCTTGACATAATCACTTAATCTCAGTAAGCATTATTCCTGGTGGCAAATCCCCTATGCTCCAGCACATAACCAGGTAAATCAATCCAAATTTTTTTTTTACAATAAATATAAAACATGCCCAGACTTTCTGTTTTTATGCCAGTGAACCTCCCCACCCACAACAGGACTATCAAAATCCCTGCATCTTGCTTCTTAACAAGCGATGTCTGCCATCCGGAACACCCGACTCTCTCTGTCATTCCCACTAGTCCTTAGTTTCCAAAGTTTACTTGTCTCTACCTTTACTTTGAAGATTGGTGTCATTTAGCCTTTCTTCTGACTAATACTGCTTCTCTTTCTGCTGGTATAATCCCCATTTTCTCTAGGATGGTGTAGTGAAACTCTGAGGAATGTTTAACCTTTAATTTGCTGCTTCTGGTTTTGGGCTGTAGAACTGTTCTTGTGTGACCAGAAACTTGTCTGTTTTTCTCAGTCTCTCTCCTGATCGAATGGAACATAGTGTTTACACGTCTACTTACAGTGTGTAATAGTATGCCATTGGGAAGTTCTACATTTCATTTGTAGCAATGGAACCCATTCTCCTACATAGAATTAGTCCAAAATAGCATTAATTTAAGCTCTTTTCAGATAGCCTGTGTGGTAGAATACGTTGCTATCACTGGAAAGGGTTGACAACGTCTTAATGTCAAGGATACGTCCTTGCCACAGAAGAAATTTTCTTTTCAGCCTTTGCACATGAAGTGGAGTATTACACTGATAACGTTTGCATTTAGTTTCTGTTGTGAAATTCATTGCCATGTTGAGGACTGTCCTCTGGGGTGGGAATAATAGGAGGCTGTGTGTTGCGTGGAGAAATGTCCCTTCTGTTTCCATTTGTGCTGCACATGGTCCTACTGGATGCATTTGCTGAAGAAACTTTGAAAAGGCTTGCCTGGTATGATGCTTATATGCAGCTGTACTCTCTTTAACGGTGTGATCCATGTCCTAGCCGTGATGTGAAAGTGGCAGTAATACTGAATGTACACAAAATAGCTTGACCCAACTGTTTTAAAAAGTGTTTTTAGTTTGCCTTTAAACTGCATGCTTTTAAAATGTTTAAATCATGAATAAAGCAATCAAATTTCTTAACTTTATTTAGATTGCTATTTTGTGTTTCCTTTCTTGTGCATCTTTTAACTGTAAATAAACATTTGTTTTCAATTATGTGTTAACTGTTGGTTTTGACTTTACAACAATACAGTAGCTTTTAATCATATTTTGCTTTGCAGAATTCCCTTTTTAATTAGAAGAACAGTCTGCTGTTACGGTGTTGCAGTGGGAAGTGATAAGGAATGGAATTTTGCATGGGAAATGTATAATCATACCGACTCCACAAAGGAAGATAAAGACATCCTGCTCTCTGCCATGAGCTGTGCCAAGGATTCATGGTTACTTTACAGGTAGCCTTGATGGAAGTGTATCTTTTTGTATATAAAAGTAAATAATAAGAACACAAGTACTGTACTATGCAAACCTGATGGAGGTTTGCCTGTCCCAGAAGCATGTGTCTTATAGACCGCTGGAAGAATCTTTAATGGTTTCTTAAGGAGAAATTATGATAAACAGGGCAAACACAAATGATCCTTCTGCTGGTATAACATCCAGATGCTGGTACTCACGGAGAAAGGGGTTTCCTGAGCTGGTAACTAGTGTGTCATATCTAACACTGGGGCTGTCATCTGTCAATATATCTAGTGACCTTGTTGAACTAAAATGTTACCTTCAGGCTTTATAGCAGACTATGACAACATATTCCATTGTATAATTGTATGTTATTTGAAAACATACTTCCTTTTGGTTTGTTTTAAACCTGTTTCATGTTGGTTTTTAACTTGAAACCCATTGGCTGCCCTTAGTCTCGGCACTGTAAGAAATAGTGATTATTGTAATTTGCTTTGATGTTTTTTCCTACCACTTATGATTTTATATAACTTTCCCTTACTCCTTCTCCCCTGCTTATTTTGTTTCCAAACTAAAGTATCATAGTCTATTTAGCCTCTGTGTGGAATCCAAATCACCCAGGTTAAGGACAAAAATGAAAATAGACTTACTAGCAAGCTGTTCACCATTTGAAGTGCAGAAAAGTAATTTTTTAAAAAAATGTCCAGCTCCATAGAATGATAGAATCCTAGCATATCCTGAGTTAGAAGGGATCCACCAAGATGATTGAGTCTAACTTCTGACTCCATGTCAGGCAACCTGTTAAGCCATATATCTAAGAGTGTTGCCCAAATGCAATGGCATCCATATAAAATCTTTCTACTTTATCAGTAAAAACATGTTGAAGCTGAATTATCTCATCTGTCATGTCCACATTACCTAAAGGATTCATCAAAGGACAGAACTTTGCCAGTGATTGCCTAAACAGTCATCCAAGAACATAAAATCAGTGGGCCTAAAGCTCTGAAAATGGCAGTTGTTTGAGCAGACAGAATAAATACGCTTGTGAAGAAGGCTTGCAAAGGGTTGCAAAGAGGTGCCCTGTCAGCTCTACTGATTTTGCACCTAATCGGCAGTCCTTTATTGACTTCGTCATTGGCACAGGCTAGCACTGGTCCCTGACAAGCTCACCTCTGTCCTCCCTGTGCCTTAGTAGTTGATAAGCCAATCTATTTTCCTAATCTCATGCCATCCTGAAAGTCTTTTGGGATGAGGAATGGTAAGCTGGGCCTTTCCTGGCCCTCAGTATATTTTATCTATTCTGTTAAGCATGGTGGTGGCATGCAAATAGGACAAACACAGCTCATCTACTCTACACGTAAAGCAGCTGCCTGCAGGACCCTTTGAGAAGACAACTCTTCAACAGTGCTTCTTGAAAGCAGGAGCATGCGAGGTGATACATTGAGGCAACAGAGTATAGTTAGTTATTTTTTCAAGATATTCAGGCACTCACTGCCATGGATATCATTGGCAGTTAGTTCCTTAAATACTCTGAAGTCATGCCTTGGCCCCATGAAAGCATCCAAGAACCCTTGTTATTGTGTCTTGTTATAGGGGACCCTAAACACAGGTCCCGTTTGCCTAACAGAATGTCTCACTGCTGGCTTGCTCTCCAGGCTCTATCTGTCTTACAGCAAAGTGAGTCTCCAGAAAGTAGGAAGCGGTTTGCCCTTCCACAGGGTTGTCTGGTAGGAGTGGTTGTCTTTCTGTAGCACAGATAAGAAAAGCACATCTATCCATGTGATGTGCTACACCCTCATTTTACTGAGAAGTGGAGAATTGGTGTGCAAGAGCAGGGAATTTCACCAACATAGGACAAAACCCAAGCTGAATGCACAGCTCAGAGTGACACCAACCTTGGTATAACCTTCCACATTCTGGTATTTGTTGAGATAGGAATATTCCCGACCTGGATGATATTTACAGATCATCACTGTTAAACAGCAAGTGATAGGTACAATTATTACCTTCTTTTATAACAGATACTTGCAATATGGACTCAGCGATACATTATTTTCTTCCAATTGTACTTCTATCATCATCTTATATGTGGTGACGAAGGATATTGGGCACCGTATAGCCTGGGAATTTGTTACGGAAAATTGGCCACTTTTAAGTGAAAGGTATGGTAAGCAACCAGCTTTGGGTTCCCTTTGTTTTTGGGCCTCATTGGCTTCTTCCTTCATCTTTATGTTTGAGCTGTAAAATCCAGGTGCAGATTGTCCTCCCAGAGATGGCTTTTTTGTAATGATTGATGCAATTCCTTAAGTATGCTGAGCAGAGTTTTCAGACGATTCAGCTCTCATTAGGGCTCAGTGTCAAAGAAGAGCTCATGTAAGACACAGAATGCTTTAAATACTAGTCTGTTCATGGCTGTTCTGGAGCTTTTAAGGGTTAAATTTCTTGGAAAATCTGACTCTAGAAATGGGTTTATCCACAAACATTTCACAAGCGTGGGTATAAAGTGCTGCAGTAAGATCGTAACCTCTTTTCTGAAGAGAGTAGGGAGAGATGGGGGATTGGACCAACTACAGTGTTATTCCCTGACTTAAGTTATAACCCATCTCCAGCCTACCTGCACTGATGCAGGTAAACCACAGGTGAGCTTGGGCTACCTGTCTGGAGCAAAGCAAGGACTTTGATGTCTGTTGGAAGACTCCCTCTCTCCTTGGCAATGGTGCAAAGCAGCAGGGCTGTGTCAGAGTACATTCCTGCAATCTTCTGGTGGCAGAGGAGTCCATCAGGAGGCATTATGGGCAGCATATTCAAGACCAGACATCTGGGAGCCTTCAAATGTGTATCTGTATTGCTAATGCTAGAAAAGGCAAGTTGTAGCAGGTTTGTGTCACCTCAGGTTTTTCCCTTACAGAGCTTTTCTGTGTTCCATACTGATGAGAAATTGCTGGGAAACTGACCCATTATTTTTGAACTAAAACAATAGTGTGGGCATTAATTTATACACCATTAATTTATACATCCTCAAAATACCAACAGAAACACCAGGTTTTTAGAATCATTATTGGTTAGCCTTTCTAGCTCAGTTTGGTTGTATGTGCTCACAAGGATTATCTGCTTTAAGCACAGAATTCACATTACCAAAGTAGAAATACAAGACCTTACTGGGAAACGAAAATTAAGGGTAATTAGTGTGCTTCATCCTGCTCAAATGTCTAAATTGAATGTTAATGATATTTCTTTATAACAGGAAAAAGAGTACACAGTTGTAAACTTCAGCTTAGTTGGTATTTCCAACATGGTAAATAATAACTAAATAGTGAGAGTATTTTCAAATGAGGTGAAATTTAGTGTATTTGCTAATATGCTGTTTGAAGGACCTTTATCTCAATTTTACAGGTGTGGGAAGGAATTATTACATGATGTATTAAAAGCCATGGGAAGATTTGTCAATACAGATGTACAGATCAAAGAGGTAAATCAGAGAAGCAGTTAGTTTCCCCTTTATTGCCAGTTTATAAATACAGGTTTTTAATTCTTTTTTTTTTTTTTTTAAGAAATTATAAACTGTATTGTATAATGTTGCTGTGTTGAGACATTGAGAAAAATTATTATACTTCCTTGTCTGCAAAATAAACATAAGAATATGCACCCACAGCTCTGCAGTCCATGTGTGCAGTTGGTTGTTGGCATGAAAGTGAGCTTTTGTGCAGGGATGGATGTTCTACTCTGTGTGGTCGCAGTGTAAAAGGTTGCCTGCCCATGTGCTAAACAGATGGCCTGCATATGTGACACAGTTCTTTCCTTTTGACTGTGTGGCAACCCAGATGAACCCATGAACAATACCTTCTAATTGTGCTGCTGTACCTCTGGAAAAAGGGAATGTTTTTTGGGAAAACTGCTGAAGGGTGGAAATCTGTGGGAGGTGGCTGTGGGCTGTCTTATTTTATTCCCCACAATAATCTACATGTTACTGCCTGGAACAAATTAATAACTAGTACTACTTGTTTCATTCTCTTATCTTGTTCTTTTGCCTCCAGTCCAGGTCTCCCTAGATGATTTCCCAAAATAGTATTTTCTTTTCTCAACAGCTCAGCTTGTGTGCTGTCTGCATGTGATCCACATTTCTGTGCCAGCCTCAAACTGCTAGTATCTGTCATTACAAGAGAAATTTTGTTTCCCTTTTTTGCTGTTGATTGATGTGTACAGCAAGTAGCTAAGAAGGAATGCTTAATGAGGAGAGTAATTCAGAGAGTTAGCTCTTAAAATCAAGGAAATCTCTCTTGAAAATTAATGAACTGTAAGTTTTTAACTTTTTGTTCTTTAGGGACAAGTTAACTCCCCAGGATGGCAAAAGCCATAGCCCAGCACCAGCCTTTAAATTAACCTTCAGGTTTGGAACTGAGTCCCAATAAATATTATCAGAACTGTCTCATTTTCCTCTTTAAAATCTGTCTCTAGAGATCACCTTTGCCATGATGTCTACAGGAAACGTACCAAAAGTTGTACTGCTGGCATGTTAGGTGACTGGTTGTCATGCTGACATCTATCTCGTTTATCTTCTTGTTCATTTCCTGCTCCCCCCATATATTTCTTTGCTATTCTTTATTCCTCTCTTGTCTTCTGCTCACTAGACTGATAGGAAAGACTTCTTGTTCTCTGATTGTAGAACAGGCAGCACAAGAGACTTTTGCTACCCAGCTAGTCTAGTCTAGTCCTAGACACTGTGTGGTACCACCACTACTAGTGAAGTTGTCTGCATTTGAAAGGATTTTCAGAGGGATGGCAAAAGGGCACATTCCTGATGTGCAAGGAGCTTTCCTATCTTACTGTTAATCAGTAAGCTTGCCCCATCCCCTCTTTAGTCCCTGCCATCTCCCCCTTTTCTGTGCAGTTCTGTCTAAAGCATCTGTCAGGTACACTGTTGGCTTGCTGCAAATGAAGTTATGTGAACTATGCTCATGTGTTTATTTCTTCAGTTGCAGGTTTTTTATAATAGTACACTGGAAGAGGATGAGAGAGTGGCTACTACTCTACTACTGGAGTTCACAAAATTTGAAAATATGGAAAGGAGAGAGCAGCTAATCAAAGTTGCCAAGTGGTTACAGAAAAATGTAGATAATTGACTTGGAAAACAATTTCCAGTATATTTTAGAGTGTGATTCACTAGCATTTTGGTATTCATTTTAAGATGTAATTAAAGATAAAGCACATTTTTATGAGTCCTGTGGTTGTCTTCCCAGCTGGAAAGTCAGACTAAAATAATTCACAAAGAAAAGAAAGATTCAGCAAAAGAAATGAGAGATATATTTTCATATTTATAAATTAATTTTTTCCTGGATGAGTTGTTAGTAGCGGTGCATTGCTGATAACAATCTAACATATAGATACAGTCTTAAATCCTTTGTTTTTTCTGAATATCAGAATTAAAGATATGCTACAAGTCTGTGGCAGAAACACATGAGGAAGCTGGAAAAGTTTTATATTCTGTTTTGATTATGATTTGTACTGTGACCTTGGGGAAGGCATTTAATCTGTCGCTCTCCACTTTTATGTTTCCAAATTGCAAAGAGGACAATAATTTAGAACAGTGCCATGAAATAAAAACTTGAGAATGGCTTCAGAGCTTTAGGGAGGAAAGGACTAAAGAAACCTCAAATTTTAATTGTAATGAATGAATGCCTTGTCATTCAAACCTTATTTTTCCTTAGCAGATCGGTACTTACTGTGTCTACATTCACATTTGTGTTTGATGAGGAATGTGCTTTTGAAGAGACCCTCCCAATTGTCTCTATTTAGCATGCTTCAACTTCTAGGACAGTCTTGAGGTGTGAACTGTGTTCTTTTTAGATAAAATTTATCTATGAGATTATGAGCTCCTGGTGTGCAACTGATAGACACCACCATCTGATGGTCATTTTGTCCATGGCACTGGAATGCAACTATTCTAAACTAACCCCTCTGGAATATCATGAAGTGTTTCCATTCTTGCTGCACTGAGCTGCTTGCTGGACATAGGGTTAATCACCTTGCTTATGCAGCATTTTGGAGGTGACAGACAGACAGAATTCAGTCCATGAATCCGTTAGCAAACCATATTAGCTTGTGGTTGAAGAAGTCCATGTGATTTATTTATTAGTGGGGTAATAATACTATGACAAAATTACTGTACTTGTGCTCAGGTTAACACAGAAAACAATGTTATGTGGGAATGTAGGAAACCAAATAAATTACAGAATCACAGAAT
>NW_010338377.1:0-6581 GCF_000700745.2 Antrostomus carolinensis
TAACTCTATCCCAGCCAAAACCAGCACAGTGTTTTGTGAAGCAGCAAGCTGATGAACTGGGCAGCTGTGGCAGACTGCGTCTCCTCTTGGGGTTTCATTTGGCTTCACACACAGTGTTCTCTGGACCTGCTTTGTGGCCAAGAAGCCAGTGGGAAACTCTCTGGCACATGGTGAGCCTGAAGTGTCCCTTGTCCGCGGGTGTGCTGGGGAGCACTTTGGAAATTGGATATAAGAATAAGAACAGTCCCCAAACACATGTATCGGTATTATTCCTCACTAAGCCTTCTTGCTCTTAATTTTGGAAGCATTTCTGATGTATGTGCTCTGAGTTTATCAACTCCGTTCAGCATAAGGTGTCTCGGATCGGTCTGGAGGTTTCTGTGTTGCCCTGGAGGTACAGTGGGGAAGAAGGAGAAAGAACATCTGTAACTTGAATGCTCACTGCAAAGAAACATTGTCTCTTACCCATTAATCAAGTTCTCTTTGAATTTCCGAGGTGCATCTCTTCTTTCAAAGTGACACATAAAAGTCCTCAAGCCCTTGAGAGAGTGTGATGCCCATTGACTTTACAGCACATTGGAAAATAATCTATAATGAACATAGATCATTAAAAAAAGCCTGAGAGATCAGTCTGAGCAAACCTTTCAGCTCTGGATGTGGCAATGTCAAGTCAGAAGACAAGCAGATACATAGAGCCTGATTTTTTTCATACTTTAAATGAGTGCCATCCATATCTTTTTTTAGCTTTTAATATGAAGTTTCACATCTTTGAAATTAACTTCACTTTTGACATATAATGATGCAATTGTTCATCACATCTTTGATTCCACGTTAACTGTTGGAATTCAAGACATTCCCCGCTTCTCTTTTTTGAGTCTCTTAATAGCAAAGTTCAGTTAAAAAAAAAAAAGTAGTTTGTGCTCATATGCATTTCCCATGCGTGTGTAAAACCCACAGCCAGCTTTAGAGCTGCCTCCTGGTATGAAAACCCTCAATGATTTTTTACAAACTCTACAATATATCACTGTCATTTTGTATTTAACAGCAGGTGCTATTAAAGGACATAAAATATGTCAACGTAACCCCCGGAGGTAATGGGAGAGAAGCGTCTTGGTTGCAGAGCTCTGTGCGCAGCGGGAGAGTGACAAGTGGTGGGTGTTCGGCGCTGGCACGTTCCCCGCTGGCAGGCTCCGTGCCTCACGGGGTGCAGAGTTATGGTACGGCTCATGTGGCACCAGCTCTTTATATATAAATTCCAAATTTAGATCCTCCTTTTTTTGAGGGGGTACTTTTTGTCAAGGAAAAGGCAGGGTGCTACTTCTTGTTTAGCAAACATTTCTTCTGATGTTCCCAAATGGGGAGAAGAGAGGGGAGGGAAGGGAAATCCCTAATGATACAGGAGTCATCAGTCATTGTTCGCACCTAATCAGCCGGGGATGTAAAGGAATCATTATCATATTAGTGCCATTCCCAGGCTCCAGCGATAAGGTGGTGATAGACATTTTGATAAAGTCAGACCAGTGATTTTTGTTGCAATCCAGAAAACTATTTCCCATGTAGTAAACTTGTAACAGAAAGAAGCAGGAAAAAATCCAAATTTAGAACCCATCACTGAATGGCGCCCTCTGAATCTCACCGGATCTGATATATCCCCAAGTCTGCCGGCTTGGCAGAGCAGAGGGTGCTGATATTACATGCATTTCCTAAGTGTAGGAGCTCTTATCTGCAACTGTGTTTCAGGCATAATGCATGATAAAGAAAATCTCAGTGGTTCTGCACACGTGTATGCATGTGTACATATATATATATATATATTCATTCATTCTGTACTTGTTGCTCACCTCTACGATGAGACTAGAGCACAATGTGTCTCTAGCCCAAATTTAGATAAAGAGCAAAATGCTCTGGTTTGCATCCTGGCAGTCTTTGTCATCCCTGGCATATCCACCAAAGCAGCGTTCGTGCCTTTAGAAATCTTCTGCTACAGCTGGGCTCTCGTTTGTACAACACATGTAATGCAAGCTACCGCTGAGGATACTCAATGGAATCAAAATCATCAAGGCTGTGGACTTGTAAAGTGAAGGAAGGAAAAAGTTGATGTACTGACAAAATGAAAGGAGGATTTGTTTCTGATTTCTTTCATCGTAAATTGTGGATAATGTTAATGCAGGCAAAATGTAAATGGCACCAGGAAGACCAGAAACTTCCTCTAAATTAGAGTTTCTCACCCTTTCAGGTGAGAGCAGCTTCCTGACTGCAGCAAAAGATTGTCATGATTTTGTTATAAGAACAAGAAAGTGCAAACGACAGCAAGGGACGTCAGTGTAACTGAGGCATGTGGGATTTTGAGAAGTCAGGAGAGGATGTGTGCCCTTGAGCCAAAAGGTTGTCAGAATAAGGGGATTGAGGCCTGTAAGGGCTAGAAACCTGGCTCAGGACTGGTAGAGTACATTTTTCTGTCTAGTGTGAATCCTATCTCATGAGCACAGTTTGATGTAATGAAAATGTAGGCTCTGGAGGAGATAAATTATGTTATTAGCTGTTCCTGACTTACTACCTCCCTCTGCCTGGAGACTGCTATCTTCCATGGGCAGGAATTGGGAAGCATTCCTCTAAAGAGTTTGGGACCCCAGATGTCTTTGAGATGTCTGTGGCAAAACTCTCACAACTCCAATGTCGTATCGGTGTATAGATATATATATATACATGCACACACATGTATATGTACTTTTATATATACTCAGGCCTGTTAGCATATAGAGAATAAATGCTGTCACAGAACTGCATCTTTGTGGTGTCTTATGCTCTCAATATTGTTTAGAGAACAACAACAGAAACAGGGAAGGTAGCAGGGTTTTTTGCTCCAAGTAAATAGCTGCAGCTCTCAACATATATTTAACTGGGAAAAGGCAGAATGATATTAAAAGAATAATAACACAGAAAAGCAAAAGCCCATTTTTCAAGTTAATTAAACACATATAACAGCCCAGCTTCTGGGTAGACATCCTTTGAAATGTACAGAGTTATTGCTCTTGCTTAAAAGCTGAGTATAAAGCACATTCTTTATCTTTACTCTCCCAGCCCACCTGCTCTCTGCAACCAAGTCCAGCTGCAGTCCAAGGCATTGCAATAAACCTCTGCAAGTGGAATGAGGCTGAGAAAGACAATGACTCCACTGTCCAAGGGTCTCCTGGAACCATATAAAGAGTCAATCATGGGATACCCTCTGTGTTGGGTGCAGCTGTATCCTCTGAAAGCCCCAAATATCTCTAACAAAGTGTGCCTCAAATAAAAGTGTCCCCACTTGTGCCCGTGCTGGGGTGGGTGCAGAGCCAGCTGGGTTGTTCACGATAGACAAAATGGCAATTTCCCTATCACTTACAAAAACAATCCGGTTACCACAGTTTGTTTCATCTGAGGCTTTCCAGATGCTCCTGGTGGAGCATCTGGAATCGACACAAATCCTGAGGATGACTGGAAGAGCTGTCTGCTTTTGAGGAAGGCAAAGGCAAAGAGCTGGTGCAGACATCCAGAAGATTTCTGCAACATGGCTTGCTGGCAATTTTTAATTTGTTTGTGGCTTAAGATGCACCAGTTTGTCTCAGGGAGCAGTGAGTTGTGCTGGAATGAGGGTGTTAGTAGGTGCCCAGTGCTTCTGAGTGCTGCAGACCAGTGTTTGAAGCAGTCAATAGTGTCTTGGGTATTCCCACAACGTTGCACATAGGTCATGCGTTAAAGAGGCAATGTTGCATCTGAACACCATGCCTGGCGTCATGAGAAGAATTTCATTTGAAGGCATCTGCACCACAAGTGGGTGATGCCCTCGTAATGGTCTCTGTTGGTTTGTCCGTCCCTGTCAAGCTGCTGGTGGGTGCTGTGAGCGGGTGTCTGGGTGAAGCAGGAGTGATGGGGAATGATGTCCCCATTGGAAACCTCCCCTAGGCCTGCCTGTCCTGCCATCCCTGCCCTTCCCCTTCAATCTAGTACAGCCACTTCATCCCCAAAATCGCATTTCAGAGCCCATTTTTGGAACAGCAGATGATAGGCTCCAGAAGGGACTGGGGTACCACAGGTCAGGAGCACACCTCCTCACTAAAATGCTGAGATCTTGCTAAACACAGAGATTTCTTTCTCTCACTCATGATAGTCAAACTTGCCTCCTCTTTGCCCTCAATCCTGATTATTTTTGGAAATTTGCAGAACACCCCGTGAGCCCTCACAGGTCCCATGGATAAGCTCAGAGAGAAAGAAAATAGCTATGCATGCAGAGCAGCCTGGGACACGGGGATGGCCCCTGTGCATGGGCATAATCCCCCACAGTGACACAAACATCTGGGGACAGGGGACTGGAAACACAGATTTGGGAGCTGGAGGAGGGACAGGGAAAGCCCAGCAAGGTCAGGGTGTGGATGCTTTGGCAGGGATGGAGCCATGGACAGAGCCCAGGGCACCGCTCACGCGCCGGCACAACGTGCCGCTTATCCAGGTGGCTGATGCTGCAGCTTGTCGAGCCAAAATCTTCATCATCCAATTCCACTGAATTCAGTGGAAGAAGGCCAGAGGCTTTCTGGCTCAGTGAATGCATAGCACTGGCCCATAAAATGTTTGGGGGGGAATATGAGCTTGATAAAGCTTTTGATGCATCCTGGCAACAGATATTGTTAATAGGATCACTATCCGGAATGCCTGTAATGATCTATCATATAGTCTGAAGGTACCATTCATTGGAATTGTCACATTTATGGGAAAATCAATAACATTTTGAAAATGCTTTTAATGTTTTACGCCAGATGTACAGCTAAAGGGAAATAATGGACTTTATCCTCATTTACCAAGAATGACATCTTCTTACTGAAAACTAAAGTTTAAAAAAATAATTGCTACATCAAAGTTGAAACTGGATATTTGATATATAGATATTAAGGTATTTGATTAATATCTTAATTCCACTGCTCATAGAGCAGTGTTATTAATAATAAGATAGAAAATGGAGACATTCTTTCATGTAGGTTTTCTAATGGAAAATTTTCTTTGAAAGTTTATCTTCAAAACAACAAGCTTTTCATAGAAAAAAAAAATTAGTTAATTTGCAGCCAATTATCCTACCAAAAATCTCTTACTCAGAAATGTTTTGCTGAGTTAAGGGCTATTTCTTTCATCATTTCTCCTAAAAGGCAAGGACATTGCAGCAAATTCTGCTCAATAAAGCATTGACAAGAGATGCAGATTGACATTAAAAACCAGAAAACTTCTACAAACAGCTGCCATGGACTGTCATTATTATCAAATCCCATATTTCATTATCATTCAGAACTAGATGAAATTTTTGTGAACCTCAGTGACAACGTTTCTGTATCAAATGATGGAGGTTCCTACTCCCAGATCTAATGAGCTACAAACTGAGACCTGAAACCCATCAATGGCTGTGGGCAGAATATCACCTGAGCTGGATTTCAACAACATGCAATTTTGATACAGAACTTTACTTTTAGGTGGGAAGAAGGGCATGTTTATGTGAAAAGTGTCTTTCAAAAACACCAGAGGTGAGGAAGCTGGAGGGGGAGCTGGGAGCGTTGGGCCAGGGAGCTACGTGCTGGTCTGGTAGTCAGAGGTGCATCAGACGTACAGTTTAGCACATGGCTCTATAATTGACTACATAAATAACAAAATAGGATCTGAGAATAAAAGCAGCTTAGCTGTTATTTATATCTCCCACAGAGCCCATCACCAGCAATTTACTGTTCCCTGAGACGTCTATTTTATAGGTGGCAGAGTAGAAACCCCTTGCTTGCCAAAAAAGTTTGTAAACTCATACAAACATTTCTCAAATCCTTTCTCCACACCAGATTTCCTGTATCCTCCTGGCAAACACCTCATGTGCTGCGAATATTTCATTGGCACTCACTGGAGCAACCTACATGCAACGTCCCTGCTGGCTTCTGTGCCCTGGAGAAATGCACCTGGAAACCAAGAAAAACGGTATAAGCTCTAAATCAAGCCACATCATCTTGGTTTTGGCTTCGTTAAGCAGGGACTGCCATGTGAGCGAAATGGGTAAGTAGTAGAAAATTGCAAAGAAATCCTATTTCCTTGCTTAAAATACATCCCCTGGCTCAACCCCACCAGGGAATACTGCTCTATTAAATTGTCTCTCTCTTGGATTCTCTCTCGCTGGACTGTCCTGGCTTGCTGCGTGCTAGGGTGGCTTCTCTGCAGGGCTGATATCGGTCCAGGTGAGCCCAAGCACCCTTTCCTTCCTCACTTGTGGCAGGCATTAGTGGCTCAGCAGCAGAATTCAGTAAAATCAGGGTTTTCAGCCACAGGGAAGTAGTTGCAGCCAGAAGGACCGGAGCAGGGATTTAATCAGGGGAATGTGCTTTTAATTTTTCCTTTTTTCTTTTTGTATCAGGCCCACTAAAGAGCCTGGAAAGAGGAATAATTAATACATGAGGCCTGAGAGCAGCATGAGTAGAAATTGCAAAAATTTCATTGAAAGCCAGGTTTAATTGTGCCTGCTAGCTGTCTTCCAGGCAACCACTGCTGCACCAAGTGCTTTGGAGGAAAAAGGGGGCAATCTGCTG
>NW_010338377.1:6592-29850 GCF_000700745.2 Antrostomus carolinensis
ACCACTTTGATGTTCTGGGCTTTTTCAGGCTGCCCTGGAGAGCATTTGGTGGGTTTCTGTCTCCTGGGGAGCCCCAGAGGGCTCCAGCTCCTCTGCTTCAGCAGATGAGCCAAAAACTGGGATGAGGTGGGGGAAGCATCTGTGTGGCAGGAACCCAGAACGACACAAAGCTTTAGAGAATGAAGAAAATAATGACTGAAGGTATTTCCATAGACTTAAAGAAAAAAAGCTGATGTTGCTTTCTTCAGTCTATTTGAAAACTAAACAGGGTCGGTTTTCTGTAGAACAATGTGATTTTGTTAATGAAAGACTTAAAGGTTTTGAAATCCTTAAAAAAAAAAAAAGAGAAAGTCTTCATCTCCCTTCCTCCAAGCCAAAGTTATTAGATGTGCTCAAATGAGATTCACCAACATTAGTCCTCTGGTTATCATGTGTTGTTATGAATAAGTTCACCTACAAAACCCTCCTGGCTCTAGGTGAGACCATAAGAAGAAAGCAAATGAGCAGAAATCAATGCCTTCTGGTAGTTACACCATAGTTGACACAATACTATATTAAAATAATTATTTGTGAAAATGAAAGACTCAAAGGCATGAAGGCAAGATTGCCCTTCACCCCTCGAAGCAGTCCCTCCCGGGCCATGTTGTTGGAGCCATTGGGAAGGGATCTCCCATTGCCCTCTCTGTGCTGTGTTTGCCCCATGAATGCTGTAAGTCTCTGAAGCATTTAATCATAGAATCCCAGACTGGTTTGAGTTGGAAGGGACCTTAAAACTCATCCAGTTCCAACCCCCCTGCCATCAGCAGGGACACCTTCCACTAGACCAGGTTGCTCAAAGCCTCATCCAACCTGGCCGAGAACACTTCCAGGGAGGAGCAGCCACTGCTTCTCTGGGCAACCTGGGCCAGTGTCTTACCACCCTCACAGCAAAGAATTTATTCCTCATATCTCATCTCAGTCTCCCCTCTTCCAGTTTAAAGCCATTTCCCCTTGTTCTGTCACTCCCTGCCTTTGTAAAAGTCCCTCCAGCCTTCCTGGAGCCCCTTCAGGTACTGGGAGGCTGCTATAAGATCTCCCTGGAGCCTTCTCCAGGCTGAACAGCCCCAACTCTCTCAGCCTGTCCTCACAGCAGAGCTGCTCCAGCCCTCGCATCATCCTCGTGGCCTCCTCTGGACTCGTTCTAACAGGTCCATGTCTTTCTTGTGTTGGGGGCTCCAGAACTGGAGGCAGCACTCCAGGTGGGGCCTTATGAGAGTGGAGTAGAGGGGGAGAATCCCCTCCCTCGACCTGCTGCCCACGCTGCTCTGGGTGCAGCCCAGGACACGGTTATTGGCCTCTGGGCTGTGAGTGCACATTGCCTTAAATCACAAAAGGGAAGCAGGAGACTCCGTGTTGTGCTGTACGGGTAATATTGTGTTTCTGTGCAAGTGTTTGTACAGATGCAGGGGAAGGCTCTTTGCTCAGCCTTCAATCCTTGTGTTTCGTAAACTCTCTGCAGCTACACTGGAACAGAAATCAGCTCCCAAGAGACATTTTAAGAGTAAATAGTCCCAAATACATGGCAGGCGGCAGAGTGTAACAGAATAGCTTTTAAGTCCATAGTGCTGGGGTTTAGCTCTTACTTGGAGCTGAAGCAGTGGTTGGGATGGAGCAGACTATAAGAAGTACGGCAGTGGCCCCACAGCTGTGCGACCTGCTGGCTTCTGCTCCCATGGGTTTCTTGGATGGTGCAAGCATAGCATAATGCCAGGGCTGGCATCAGCAGGGAGATCCCCCCAAGTCTAATTAATGCCTGCATAATGAGAAGTTTTGTTGTGGAAACTCTTCAGTAGCACAGGGCAGAGTTAACTTTCAGTTCCCAATGTGAGGTCCTCTCGACAGCACGAGTCCCAGCACTGCTTGCTGCCTATTATTGAAATGTTAGAAGAACTGACACAGTGGACTTTCCAGTCAAGGCATTCCCATCAGCCTTGTTGGCATTGTACTGATGCTTGGCTGCAGGTTCCAAGCCAAGCAGGGCTGGAGAAAAACTCAGCCTGGGGGGGAAACCCAGGCATGGGGGCACCAGGAATGGTGGCAACCTGTGGGCAGGTGCATCCAGAGAGGAAATAATATTCAGTGGTGAAGCAATTAGTCTGGGGACATCATCCCACCTCAGGAGCCTCTGTGCTGTCTGAACTCAATAAATGACTGTTCTAAATATTCCTAGTTGGCAGCAATTTTTCCTAACATCCTTTAGCCACTCTGTGCATCTCCTGCTTCAGATGGTCATCAAAACCCAGAGCAAATCTGACTGTTTGAAGGTCCTTTTCTGAAGAACTGGACAACTACGGAAGGAAATAACAGGGGAGAGAAAAAAAAAATGCACTTTTTGAGCAAGATGTCATTACCAGCAAGACCTAGGTAGGAGCTTCACTCCCCCACCACTACTGCAATGTACAGTCTCCTGCTGTAAACATAATATGATTTTATGTTCAAGTGCAGCTTTTTAAAGGAGGAAATAGCTGCTATCCACCTTCAGGAGAAAATTGAGGTCAGTTGTCCAGGGCTGCATGGTGAGACTTGGCAGAGACAGCTACAGATGAGGGACCTGGGCTGCCAGGTCCACAGCCTGACTCTTGGTTGTCTCAGCCAAATTGCTGGAGATTCAGTAATTTTTTCCATTTTCTTCTGAATCTTCAGCGACTGTAAGCTAGGGGTCAAGGGCAGTGTGATCTCCGGACCAAGAGTTTAATCATCTTTTTCAGTTTCTAAATTCTCAGGTAGATTAAAAAGTCATTTTTGTTGTCATATTTAGGTTCATTAGCAGCCTGTCAAATAAATTATCTCCAATCCCGCTGATGACACTTGGTTGAGCTCCAGCTCCAAGCACACCATGCCGCTGCTGATGGCTGCCTGTGTTATTCCCAGCCAGTTGTCAGCAGGAGAAAAAAAAAAAAAAAAAATTACAAATTTTTTCACTGTCATTTAGTCCAGATTGGACAAATGATGATGGAAACTGTAAAGTTTCATGAAAACAGAACCATTGACTACAAGTGGCATTTCCTGACACTTGCTCTCTGTGCTCTTTAGAGTCCTCTCTGATGTTCTCTGAGCAACAAGGACTGGAGGTGAAAGGACAGTCTGATGGCAGATATGATCACCAGAGCTTCACCTCTGTGCTTAAGCCATCGACGTGTGGTTGCTCTCCACAGCCATAGCCTTGGGAACAGGGGGACAAAATGAAAGTCAGAAAAGATGAACAGAAACATCTCCCACCTTTTAATTTATTGGCGACCAATGACTGACTCTTCGTTATAACCCATTCACATTTTTAATAGCATTTTGGCATGTTTCCACCACCTAATACAATACAGATAATTCTCTCACAATGTACCAAAGATAATGCAATTAGCATGGAGTTTCCATAGACATGTTTTATATTATCTACTTAAAATAATCCTATTTCCTTGCTGTAATCTAATCTAGCTGTGACTTGGTTTGCCCTAAATGAGACATATGGTTAAAGACAACTCAGAAATACTAAACAAGGGGAGGATAAATGCTGTGTCATTGCGTTTTGATTGAGATGCTATGGATTCGGAGTAGACCTAGTGCTACGTCTGGTTTGAGGTAGTATATTTGTTCATCAACTGACAGTGAATTATTTAAAGGCATCACAGATCTCCAAATGCGGGAAGATCAAGGCACGCTGCTGGAGCTTGAGGCTTGGGAAGTGGGCAACAGGATCTGTGGATCTGAAGGGTTATTCCTGCTTCAGAGGTGCGCGTGACCTGCCAATAGCCACAAAGTCTGCAAGAAAACAAGGAGCTGGACCAATGTTCATGGCCTTGACTATTGCCTCTGCCTTCCTCTGGCATCTGACTGATCTTGCCAGTGGTGTGCAGAGTGGTGAGCCCCTAAACAAGGAGTGTCCTCCAGCAGCTCCTTGGCACTGCCAGAACACGGCTTTCCCTTTAACTCAGCTGGCACAGTGATAATTGTGGCTCAACCAACCCCAGGGTGCAGGAAAGGCCCAATGTAAAGTAAAACATTAACAATTATTAATATTGGAATAAGATTTGACAATATGGTTAGCAGGTTAAATAAGGATTAATGGGGCTTAGCTGCCATGCTGTATGTGTTTGCTATGGGAAACACATATTCCTCACATCGCATGCATTGGAAATCTCAATGAACATGTGAAATATCCTGTACTGTACCCAGGAGTTTCCAAGTCATGTGAAAAATTCCCTCATCTCTGCCAGATTTGTGCTTTTTTGTTCCTTTCTCATTCTCTAATGATCTATCTGCCACAAAATGAGTTTATACTTGGCTGAAAACCTTGATGAGCTTTCAGTATCTATCAAAACTTCCCCATTTGACATTTGTCCTCTGCAGCCACATGCATCCATCACTTTTTCTTCTCCTGTCTTCAAAGCATTGTATCATGGGTGAGCAGAAAGCACAGGAATTCAGATAATTTGTATGGAAGGAAAGAAAATCCCCTGTTTACATAGCAGACCAGATGCTGCCTTGCATTTTCACGCACCCAATGTAGCACCCATTGGGGAATGTCTCTAGTGGGGTGTGAGTTCAAGTGCCTGTGGTCAGTGCCACAACCCATGTCCCCAAGGCAGGGGCTCCTTGTTGTGCCCAGGGCACAGTGCTGGGCTCCATCACTCAAAATCCTGGGAACAGGTGCTCATTCCTCCTGTCCTGAGCCATACAACCCACAAACATGCTTTTCTTGTAGACAAGTATTTTTCATAGGCAAACATTCAGCCTGCAATCTCTCAACATCCTTTTGGATTTGTTGCCACAGCTGAAATGGAAATAGGAAGGCTTTTAGGTATGATACAAGCAGTGGTTTTGCCACAATTTAAAGTCAGATTAAGTCAATACAAACGGAGGGCCTGATCCTGCTCTTGTCATCAGAGATGCACCATCTATTCAGGCTTCTGAGTATCTTGTTCAGCGAGGCACTTAAGCACATACTTAGCTGTGTGAATGTGAATCCCATCTCCTACACTCAGTGGGATTTGCGGCTGTGCTTATAGATAAATACATCTCCAAAGTGGCTTACATACTCAATGAACAGGTTTGAAGCATCTCATAAGCTTACAGACTTTGCCAAACTGGGTTTATAAACAGATTTGGTGGCTTTTAATACATTTGCATTTGTGTTGCTCCCAACATAGACAAAGCCCTGTGAGGTGTAGGGGAGGCTGAGTACCCAACCCCACCATCATCTCACTGTCTCCAAGTGTCACGTTTGTCCCCATCTGACCGACCTGTCTGGTACCTGCCTTGTACCACAATTGCCACTTGAATCCCACTGCTATGATCATTAGGCAGACACCTAAAACACGTCCATCTGTCCCAGGCTTCAGTTGTGTCTCTGTACAAGTCCACAATTTTTTTGACTACTCACAATTAGAAGGCCGTGTTTTTCTGTGTTTATCCATAAAAATAATTCAAGTTTTAAGCTCCTGCATTCATAATATTTCCTTTTTTTTTTTTTTTTCTTTAAAATTACTCTTATCACCACTGAACTGCAGCATCTCCAATCCGTACAGATGAAGATGCAGGAAATGCGGAGCACATTATTAATATACAGTAATTTCCAAAGCATTAAGAGCAGTCAAATATTATGGCTGATGCTGTAAAACAGCAGAAAAACCTAATAACATGTAGAGAAGAGCAAACCGTATTCTGGAAAGATTTTACAGGCTGAGGGATGATGTAAAATACAACGGGCAGAAGCATCTGGCAGTGGGGGAGCACAAGCAAACAGGCACATTGAAACGCCGTACAGAAATGTGGAGTGCATCCCTTGCACAGCTTGATTGAAAATTAATGGCTTGGGATGGGGACTCTGAGGAGCTTTGCTCTGCTTGTCAGGGCTGCAAGGGGGTCCCAGCCCTTCTCTGTGCCCGGCCAACGCTCGTGTCCCAAAGGCAGGAGCTAACAGCAGGGTTTATCACTGCCATCACGCTCCATACTGGAGTGAGTCCAGAGGAGGCCACGAGGATGATCCGAGGGCTGGAGCAGCTCTGCTGTGAGGACAGGCTGAGAGAGTTGGGGCTGTTCAGCCTGGAGAAGAGAAGGCTCCAGGGAGACCTTCTAGCGGCCTCCCAGTACCTGAAGGGGCCTACACGCAAGCTGGGAAGGGACTTTTTACAAAGGCAGGTAGTGATAGAACAAGGGGTGATGGCTCTAAACTGGAAGAGGGGAGATGAGATGAGATATTAGGAAGAAATTCTTTGCTGTGAGGGTGGTGAGACACTGGCCCAGGTTGCCCAGAGAGGTTGCGGATGCCCCCTCCCTGGAAGTGTTGAAGGCCAGGTTGGATGAGGCTTTGATCAACCTGGTCTAGTGGAAGGTGTCCCTGCTGATGGCAGGGGGGTTGGAACTGGATGAGTTTTATGGTCCCTTCCAACCCAAATCATTCTATGATTCTATGTTTCATTAGATCAGTTCGGTATTTAATGGAGTGAGCAGGGCTCTTTGGTTGCACTTGTCCCCTGGCTGAGGCTAGCCGAGCTCGAGAGGGGACAGCCTGCCCCCTCCCCTTGTTAGCTTGGTTCTGATTGCTTTTTTGCCATCTCTGTTGTGACCTGGGAAGCAGCCGTCCCTACACCCTGTCTCCCCCACCATGCTGCTCTTCCGTGGGTGATGCTGGCCTCAGCCAGTTTGAGAGATCCCAAGATCTCCAATCTATTGCTCCAGCAATTCATCCAAATTCTTCTGGCTGCTTTGGTCGTGGGACCAGAAGCCTCAAATTTGGCATCCAAGTCACGTAATGCGTGCTAAAGAGCTCACAGAGTTAAGTCAGCCTCAGCTAACCCACATTAATTTTTTAAATGCCAGAGATCCCCAGAAACCATCATTCAGAAGAGTTTACCTACTTAAATCCTAAATACTCTAATAAAAATGCTATTTAAAACATTGGAATATATGAAAAAGAGGCCCTTGAAAGCAGATAAAACAGATTCAGTTAAGTAATTGTGCGCACACATAAAACACTCATCCAGTACACACTTCACTGGTTTTACATTATAAGCTTCAAATAATGCCCCATGAATTAATGGTGAATATAGTATGAGAGGTTGCATAATGAAATAAAGTGGAGTAGCAAAAAAAAACAACCCAAACCCAATGAATAAAACCTGCCTTCTGTCCTGAGCTGTCCCCCAAACACACGTTCTTGTTTCACCCATGAATTATAGTGCCTGGTACATTAGACACTGGGGGTTTCATTTCATTATTTCATCTAGGAAGGTCATAAAAACTGGTTTTACAGCTACTGTACATAGTCTGAAAAATGCCCAGAGAGGAGATGGAGTACACCATTATTCCTATTCAAGTCAAGCCAATTAAATGGATTTCATTGGGAGGAGAATATTTATTAACATCTTCTCAGCCTCTAAATCAGCAGAGTTGTTTAGGGCCCATAATTGCAATACAAGGGGTCACAGCAGCAGCAACACACGCGTCCCTACAAGCACCCTGCCCTCCCCGGGAAAGGCTTGCTGTTGCTGAGGAGTCTCTGTATTCCTCTGCAAGGGTGAGATTTTCAATTTTAGCATATTTTTGCATAAAATATCAAAATATTCCCTGCCCCATCTTTACCCTCAGCCTCTTTTAGAGGCCACCTCATTTATAAAATGAACTTTTGTCCCATCTGTATCTTCAAAGTTAGTGGAAAAGACTGGGTGAGTAACCCAGATGGCTCCAGCTCTCATCTCAAAGGCATCTTCATAAAGTAGAAATGGGAAAAATAAAAATTGTAAGCCAGCTCAAACCAGCTCTAAATCCAATTGCTATTGAACTACCTGGAAAATGTAAGGCAAGAACCTCAGTCTTTTTAAAATAAAATCAGACATCTTTTTTATTTAAATAAATCATTCTGAATGTTTTGTTCATTTCTGCAAGTAACAGCCACATACTAATTGTTGCTGTTTGGGTGCTGCGTTCTCCAGGCAATCCCATTGCAGGGGATGCCACGCACATGCCCTCCTTCTAGGGCAGCGTGGACAGTGTCCCTGTGCGGGGACAGCCTCAGGGACTGCTGGAGGCCGTGTCCTTGGAAAGCAGTGACGGGATGCAGCTCACGGCCATCGCTTGCACCTTCCTCCAGGCATCCAGCTCAGATCCAAGAGATGATGGATAATCTGTCCCTGCTGAAAAGGGCAGCTCTGCTGCTCCCATGGGCTCTGCTTGGGGGAAACGATGCACTGAACTAGAACGGACCTCACACACCAGGTGTAAGCTTAACCCTTTTTTCCCTTCCACCTTTGAAAATATTAAGCCTAATATTAATATTAGGTCTAATTTTTAGGCTTCTTGTTCCCTGCTTCCCGGATACAAATGGGACTGGACCGCAAAAGCAGGGCAGCAGGACAGAACTCAGCTCTTGTGCTTCATTCACTCCTCATGACCTCTCCATTTTTCTAGATTGGATTTTATTTCATGCTGGTTGATGTATGATAAACTGGCTCCTGGAAGGAATTAGAGAGGAGCTATTTTCCTCAGCCACATGAGAGATTTTACCCTGTCTGTAATCTCCCACCAGCTACAGTGCTTTGATGTTATCTTCTGCTCCATGGAAAAAGCAGGTTTACCTGCCTGTATACATTATGCTATATAATCAGCTCCTATTGCTAAACTGAACGCTGAATTTCTGTACTCAAATGGTAAGGGTTGGATTGACACACAAACAGAAACTCTGCCAGAAATCCCAGTGAAAAACCCTACTGTTATGTTGAAAAGTGGAAGCTCGGGGCAGTGTTACCATCCCAGCTCTATTTTAGGACATCCTAATAAGCTGCTTCCACTTAAATTACTGAGCTGGACCTCTGCTTCCCTGAGTTTCCATTCCGGTCTGACCCTGCTTTTAATGTTTCCAAATAGTTCTAGATTTACATCAGTCACTGCAAGACCTTTTGTTTCTCTGCACTGGAAGAATCCCCTCAAAGGGCTGCCAGAGCAAATTCAGAACCAAATCTTGTAATGAAAAGGCTTCGGAATGGCCCCGGGTTTGAACATATTAAAAATGAAGGTAAAATTCTTGTTGGCATTTGTAGGTGCTGAGCTGAGCCCTGAGCCATTCTGTGCCCACAGCTGGCTTGCTAACTGGGTTTTTTTCTCCTTTGCTTGCACTCCTCCATCAAAGCTCCCAGCTTTGCACCTCAGGGCCCTTTGCCAGCATTTCCAGAGCTCTCTCCTTGCCCGGCAGTACCTGTGAAGCGAATGCTTCCCTGTCAGCAAAGGAAAGAGCACAGCTCCAGCTGAGAGCTGGGAGATGCGGGTGGGGAGGATGATGGTCTCGTGTTGGAGCCCCACGGGCCAGCATACAGGAGGGCCCCCCAGGCTACAGGCTGCAATTTTCCAGGGAAACACGGAAAAAGAGAAGGATTTTTACCACTGTGCATGCTCTAAGCTCTAAGTGACTCATGCTTGGCTGTTACCGAAGGAGCTGCTTTTCTGAAAACAGGCTCCAGGAGACGGGGAGGGGGAATCCCAGTGCAGCGCCACAGCACAGCACCCCATGGCAAGCAGAGGGGATTCACCCCACACCATGGCCAGGCTGAGCCAAACCACCTCGCTGGCAGCAGCCAAGGTCTGCTGATGGCCATCCTCCTTCCTGCAGCTCCTGCCCCTGCCTTTAGCTCCTGAGAGCTGGGGATTAATGTAGGGCTTCGTGCATGCTGCGTGCGAGACAAACTGCCTCTGAATAATTTAAAGAACATTTTCTCAAAGCATTAAGCAGACTAGAGCATGTCTTATTTTTCATTGCTTTGTATTATGCATGTAAGAGACTCTAAATTACAACTATTGGTACCTTAATTTCTTCAAAAGTAACTGCCTGTGGGACACGGTGAATAGGATTTAATTTTTCTTCACAGTTAAATATTCTTTATTTCAGCACAGATCTCCAGCAGAGAATCTGACAGCCATAAACTGGGAGATATTTTTCACTCTTCTACAAGTGTGACTCAAATATGTATTGACTGCAGAAATTATTTTCAACCTGCAAATAAACAGTTGGATAGAGACAACGTTTACGCTGACAGATGTCCTGGACTTTAATATTAATGGCATTCCCAAGTTTGCTCCCAGAAGGCAGCACTAACAGTTGTTGACTTAATGATTTTTTAAAGAACAATAAGTCATGAATTGTTATGTCATTTATTTTGAGGTATCATTTATTCTGGGTCAGGGGAAAAAAAGCCTGCTCAAGACTCTTATTTCATTTGGTTTTGTCTTTTGTTTTAACAGTTTAGTCCTGCAGTGAGTCTGAAAATGTTGGTCAAATGACTTATTCTCTCACTACGAGACTGTCATAATTAAGAGGTTTTATTCTCAGTGAAATGTCTGTTTCCTTATATCCTGTTTAGGCATTACATGGCTTGTAGGGGTTTTGTACTTTCTGATTTTAAGCATCAAAATTGGGGTCTGAGGGGGTCTCTGCAGAGTCACCAGGAGACTCCATGGGTCCGTTCCTTGCCAATAACTCTAGGATCCCTCCTCTATGTGGGTGTGCAAGCTGGACACAGTAAAGACCCCTGGCACAGCATGGCACAGCATGGCACAGCCCAGGGGAACAGCCCTTTGCAGGGATTTGGGGAGGCTGCGGAGCAGGGCCTGGCTTAGAGACAAAGTTACTAGAGGGTTTATCTGCCAGCAGTGAGGGGTGTGGGATAGAGCAAGGAGTTACGAAAGGCAAAGCTCTGGTAAAGTTACAGAAAAAATATTTTTAGGAGCAAAACCTATTATTTCATGGCAAAATCTCAGCTACAAATGAGATCCATCTCAAATCCTTGCAGCCCCCCTGCAAAAGCAGTGTCCTAACATGAGCAGCCTCACCCTGGCAGGGCTGGGGCTTCACCCCTGCTGTCATTCCTTCCATTTTAGCATCCCGAGAGCTGACTCTGTGCCTTGCAAGTTAATATCGAATTGAACCAGGAGTTCCTGGTACCATGGCAAACCCCAAAGGCAGAAGGATGTAGGAATTGCCGTGCTGTGCTCGGCATCATCACCCACTGCCTGGTCCAATGGCTGCCAGCGCTGCACAGCACCCCAGAGCCCCCAGCCACCTGGGTGATGTGTGTCTGCACTGTGCGGGTACTGGCCAGCTCTCCTCAAAGCCATTATATTCTCTGAAGCACAAGAGCTGGACATTCTGGGAGCTGAAGCCAACGGGTGAGGAATCAGGTTGGTGTGCCAAGGTCTGGCAAGGCAGGAGTGACCCCGCCAGGAAGCCAGCGCTGCACAGCACCCCAGAGCCCCCAGCCACCTGGGTGATGTGTGTCTGCACTGTGCGGGTACTGGCCAGCTCTCCTCAAAGCCATTATATTCTCTGAAGCACAAGAGCTGGACATTCTGGGAGCTGAAGCCAACGGGTGAGGAATCAGGTTGGTGTGCCAAGGTCTGGCAAGGCAGGAGTGACCCCGCCAGGAAACCTCTGCTGCTGCCTGAACCTTCTCACCAGGTAGGAAATTTCTCCCTCTGTCCTTCCACTTGCTTTTGTAGACAAAATCAGCATGAAGGTACCCATTGCTGATCACCCCGTGCCCTCCCACACGCTGGTTTTAGCACGGAGGTAGCAGCAGAGCAGCTGCCCAAGTGCCCCGTCTCTCCAGCTACGCAGAGGCAGGAAGGAGAGCTGTGCTCTCCAAGGCTAGTCAATAGTGGGAATTACTTGAGAGACAGAAGATGATGGGATAAAATGAAAATATTGTTGAATTAAAAGAGTTTATGAGGCGTAACGCTCAAATGAACCTGGAGCTCACACCACAGGCCGAGATCCCCAAAGCCTTTGATGGTATTACTGCCTTCCACTGCAAATTTGCTTTGGTGTTCGACAGCCCAGCCTGCCCTCTGCTTTGAAGGGGCCAAAGCTGAAACTAAGCCATCGAATTGTTAAACCAGATCAGGCTTTAATTCAGGTTTCCAACCCGCCCAGCCCTGTGTGTCCCAGCCACCCAATTCTGCAATAGCCCATGGATCTGTCATCGTGGTGGAGATGTATTTTTTCTGGAATGAGCAGTAATAATTTGGTATTAATAGCTGGCACATCTTTTCCCTCTCAAGCAGCACTACACAAACAAGAGGGATCTCTTAGGAGACACTATCAAAAAGGAGAGGTCAGAAGGGAAGCAGAAGAGCACAGGTACCTAAAAGCAGCCCGGGGCATGGTTTGCATTAGGTGACAGCTGGTAAAATTAAATTGTTCAGAGAAGAACAGCAAAAGCTTTTTCTTGTCTTCCCTCCCCACCGCCCAGTACTATTTTAATCAGTTTGGCAGGAGAAATGAGGTCTGCAAGGCATCTATCACCGATTTATTTTTTTATGGGTAAAAATTTATAAAATGACAGATGTTTCTATGGAGACTTGAATCCCACCGTTACTCGACAAGTCATAGCAAATTAGACCAGGGGCTTGTAACAGGTAATATCTCCCATGGCCATGTTATGGTAATAGAAAATACCCACCTCGCTTTGTGGAACAGTTTCTAGGGACAAATGTGTCAGTGTTTGTAAAGCACTCAGAGATCTGGCAGGGAGCAGCCTTGCAGGATGGATTATTCAGAGCTGGATCCTGTTCCCGATGACGACAGCACCAAAGCTGGGGCCTGAAGATGGTTTTTAAGATTTTTAGGTGCTTCACCATCCTACCTCAATGATATTTAACATCACACATGCATTCACACGCATATATACGGAATCCAATAAATAAGATTTAATTATTACTTTCCCTGTAATCATACAGCTGCACTATTCTGGGAAGGGTTTTATTACAGCACTTAGGAACAAATTAGTCTTGTCAATAACTGCTGAGTGACAAGTGTGTTGTGTCATCTCCTCCTGGATGTTTCCTTCTCCCCCTCCCCTGTATTTAAGTACAGATGAGCACTTGTCACTTGCTGTTTCTCTGCATTGAGGAGCAGAGCTATAACTCTTGTCCCCGCTGAAGGAGACAGACACCCAACCCTCTCTTCCTGGACAGGTTTCTGCCAGGTTAAAGGATGTTATGACTTAGTGCTGGGATTCGGCTGCTCTGAGATAAACTCCAGTGCTGCCCCACTGCAGATGCTCAGCCCAGAAATGGGGCATTTATATCTTACAGGGGGTCTCTGCAAGGTGCTCCTCCTCTGCCTGCTGCCTCCCGGCCACCAGCCCCCCTTGCACGGAAGGACCCCGTGGGGACCATCTGCCAGCAGCTCCCAGAGCCCTCTGCCATGCCCATCCTTCCCCTGCGCTGCCCAGCATCCCAGCACCTCCTTCCAGGAGTGTGCACCAAAGTGTGCACAAAAACACGCACACAAAAACATAAGAAAGTTGATAACATACTGATGGTTTTAGTTGTTGCTAGAAGTCAAAGGACATCATGTTTTGCTGGTCTGCAGGTGCAGAGGACTGGGGGGGAAGTGTAGTAATTAGCAAACCCAAATTGGTATTTGGATACACCAGTGGGATATTCCATATCATATCACGTCATGTTCAGTACATTATAGAGGGTTGACTGGAAAGCTCTGGGAATTCTCTTGGGGATCGCTTGGGATTGTCCTTCTGGGATTGTGGGTTTGATTTCAGGATGGTCCCTGCTCTGGGATCGCTGGCTGGGGACAGACCCGGCATTGCTCAGTGGGTGGTGAGCAATTACACTGTGTATCACTCATTTGCATATTCTATTATTACTGTTCTTATCATCATTATTTTATTTCAATTATTACATTGTTTTTATCTCAACCCATGAGTTCTCTCACTTTTACTCTTCTGATTCTTTCCCCATCCCACTGTGGGAGGTTGAGCTAGCGGCTGTTCAGTGTTTGGCTGCCAGCCAGACTGCCCCACCACAGCAGGGATCAGAAAAATGTTTGTTTTCTGCTCCTTGAGAGGAACCCGCAGCACCTCCACCCTGTGCCTCCTCCCTGGGGTGGCTGGGTTGGGGTGTGGAGCCTTGCTCCCCTCTCCTTTTTCCCTCCCTAATGAAAGCAGAGCCAGCTTTTACTTTAATTTCCTCCTCTGGCATGGCTGCATAGATTCAAGCTTTACCTCTGGGCAGAGGCGAGTGTTTTGTATCAGAAAACCCAACATCCCCTGGAGCCTCATCCTTCAAAATCAGATTTTGTTCCTTGCCCGAGGTCTCATTACACTCGTTGCTTTCTCCTTGTTTGATGTCCTGCGTTGCAGACAATCACAGCAGTGCTCTTACTCATACCTGCAGCTAAAATAAAATGTTTCTTTGTAAAGGAAATGCTTTGTACAAAGCTGGCAATCGCACCTACGATAGAAAGGGTTGATATGGACAGACTCCCTGATAGCACCTATGGACAGCGGCAGCTCTCACGATGCTCTCGGCCCTCGCTGGGTGTGGAACATTTTTGGCTGGGGATCATGCCCTCTGCTAGCACTGCTGGAAAAAGCCTTTCTTGGTGTCAGGGCTGGATCTGTTGGGGAGAAAAGCACTTTGATTTCTTGTTCTGGCAGTTGCAACAGAAATGCAGCACGAACACTGTGGGAATTTTGTGGTTGAGGTATCAGGCAGTTTTAGGTGAGCTGGGGCTAAGCTGCCAGGAAATCAGCATGACAGAGGAGGCTCAGCTCTCCTTCAGGTTGTGAAAATATTCCCAGGCAATATTTTGGGTAAGGAAAAGGTGTGATGGAGAACGGGAGAGCCGCAGCCAGAGCCTCCAGCCTCTCCCTCCCACCTGGGGAGCTGCAGGGCGTGCTGCAAGAGATATATTACAAACCACCCCATAGAAAACAATTGCAATTTGCAATATTTCAGTTGCAGCTCTGGCAGGAGCGGCTGGCGCACCTCGTCCCTCATCCAGCCTTTCAAGCAGCCCCCGCCAGCTGCTGCTCTCTTCTCTCTCGCAGCCTGCCGGGAGAACGGCACCAATCTCATCCCGCTGTTCTTTAGTCTCTTGACAAACATGATTTCCAAATTGCAGCCCTGGAAAAGATTTCAGCAGCCCCAGCAGCAATGGGGAGGTGTTTGTGAGCCCAGCCCCACACAAGTGCACATACACAATGGGGAAAGCAGCAGTGTTGAGGGTAAAGCCAAGACTCGTGTGGGGCGAGTTGTTGTGCAAGTTGAATTTGGGGGATTGAGAAAGCTTTCAGGGAAGGAGCGCATTTTTGGTCTTCATAGACTCTTTTCTCCAAAACCAAGTTTTTTAGTGTCTAAAAGCCTAAATATTCTCAACAGATGTATGAAATGACCATGTCTGCTCATTGAGCAGAGAAAGTCGCAATCCCTTAGGAGAAAGCATTCCCCTCCAGTGCAAACCTCACTGCCACATCAGCAGGCCCTTGTCCCCTTGGATTTATTTAGAGGGAGGGTTCTTTGCAAGCATCTCTGAAAAGACCAGCCAGTGACAGCCCCAAGGACCAACCTGGGGGACAGATCCAGCCCAGGTATGGCATCAAGGGTTATGCAGGGTCTCCCCTGGGGATCCACTCTACGGGGGAAGGTGACCCCATGAAGGGAACAGTGCTTGATGCATCAAAACAAAACCCATCACCTATCATCTGTTTTAAAGATTGATTTCATCTCCCCTAAGAGATGGGAGAAGCTGACTTGGCTGTGCTTGCTGCTGGCTCACCTGGGTGCTTGTCTCCGCCAGGGAATGCAGCTTGGTGACCCTGGGGCGTGACCAGCAATCCTTCCTCTCGCCAAACCAGGTTAATATTTCCCAGCTTCTCTCTCAGTTCTTGAATAATTAATACAGCTGGAAAACAAAAGCTGTAGATGTTTCTTTTCCATCCCAGGAGACTGTTGTTCAGTGTTTTCCCCTCAAGCTCTGCCTGCTGCACACCTAAGCTTTGTCACCAGCCCCTCCACATATCCCAGGCCAGACCACAGAGGTGCTCAGGTGCTTAATTAGGGGCTTAATTACCTTGAAATCTGGCCTCATTTCTCTTGATTAACAGTAGCCCAATATTAAGGCATTACTTAAGGAAAAACTGAGGGAACCACCTCTGCCTGTTGCTCCTGGAGGGCACAGCTGAGAGCCCATGGGCCACGAGGTGCTACAGCCAGTGCAGGTATTTTTCTTTTCTATTTTTAAGATGAGGGAGCTTTAGAGATCAGAGTGAGACAGAAATCCTGCCTTTTCAGGGAGTGAAGAATGGAAAGTGTCTCTGGCATTTCAGGAGGGATGGTAAAAAGCAGGACCTCACATGAAGCACTAGATATTCAGCCATGACTCAAGCGACGTGAACTTACAAACTGAAGATGCTGTAAATTAAAACCTGGCATGAGGCAGGCTTGCAAGGTGGATGGAGACCTAGCACACACTTATTTTCTATAAATCCTCCGAATGTGGCATTGTGGGGCGTTTTTGTACAATGCAAAGTGTCAGTGAGATGCTGGGTGTTACGGTTGGGACCAGGACTTGCTCTTGCGCTGGGATATCAGATAGGCACTGTATGTATGATCACTTAGCAATTTTAAATGCTTTCTTTTTACCACATTCTCTTTGCAAAGAGCATCTAATGGTCTGTGTCTGCAGCTGCAGAGCCCCAGTTGCGGTCCTGGTACCTGCACACAGCTGGTGCATACCTGAGTTGCTGCTTTTCCCTCTGTGTTTCAGCATTGCAGGCACAGAATAAACTCTCTTTGCACTGGCATCCATCCTCGAGCTCGTGATGGCTCTTGTTTTCTTTCACTTTTTTTTTTCTTGAAGCATTAATCCTTAAAAATTGAGAGTCCATCAAGATAAGAGACTACTGTTGACCCACACATCAGCCAGAGCCCCAAAGACAGCACTCCCCAATGAGGTTTCAGCAAACCCAGCTTTTGTTCTGTACCAGAAGGTTAAGGATGAGCTCTGCATGCTGGTAGATGCAACTGATCCTTGCAAGGAACAACCGTAGATTCCTCCAGGGGAGGACAAGAGCTGGGCAGAGGCAGGCTGGAGGGGAATGAGTTTGTTGCAACATGATGATTTGGGTGTTGTGGTGTGAGATGAGGCTGATGCTTTACACAAAGAGGGTTCCCACCTGCTCCGCACAGACCTTTCTCACGCTCCATCTCCTGCTCCTATGTCTGTCAGTGGCAATGAGGACACTCCATGTCACTGAGATGGTGTGGCATCTCAAATTCCTATTTACTTGAGTGCCAGAGGTGCTACTTGTAATTTCCCCTGAACAAGCAAGTGGTTAACTCAGATCCTGAGCAGCTCCAGAAGCTGGAGGATGACTCAGTGTTTGCACTGGGCTGTGAGAACTCAATTGATTTTGTCCTTGTAGGGAATCAGTGTTATCAGCCTGGCTTATGCACATGACAAGCAGGTCTTTTTAACATTTTATGCAAAAGTTCGCAGCAGGACAGTTATATTTTTGGATCTTGCAATGAGTGATAATTTGGCAGAAGGAGGTAGAATTTGGGTGGAGGAAATCAGACAGGGCTCCACCCAATGTCTCTTCAGTTTGTGGGACTTCTGGATTTGAGCATTGACACCTTTTTTCTTTGCATACAGTGGACTGAAGTCCCAAGGAAGACATAAATAAAAACAGCACTTAGGAGTTCTTTGGGAGAGCCAGTTTTCCTCCCCAAACCCTCCCTAAAACCCCTCTGGGTGTCACTAGGGAGGGAGGGCCCCCACCCTGTCCCCTCCAGCTCACATCAAATGCAAGGTCATCCCAAATCCCACCAAAAAAATATCGCTGCAGGGAGATGATTGCAAAACCTCGGTCCAACCAGGAGCTCTGCTGCCACGTCTATATCCATCAGATGTACCTTGTTGGAGGGGAAAAGACCTGTGATTACATTGCACTGTAACCTTCAAGAAAAACTGCTTTTTGATGACAAAAATGATTAATTGCTGTCCCTTCTGGGCTGATCACATCCGTCTGCGGTAGTGGCTGGGTGTCAGAGCCGTTCAGTACTCTGTGGCTGAGTGGGATGAATCAGTAGAGCGGAGCCTGATAGTCATCTGAGGGAGGAAAAGTCTCTCTTATATAAATATATATATATGTGTGTGTGTGTCTGTGTGTGTATGTGTATATACACACACATAGGTATCTTGAGCTTGAAAACCTTTTTCTGCTGCCCGAAGAGTACCTGTTTTCCATTCAACAACCCTTTGTGAAATACGCCGAGATCTCACAGGCTCCTGCTCGTGCCTTCGTTTGCATTTGGTGTGTGCAAGACGGGATGCTGTGAGGATGATGAGGGAAGTTAATGATGTTCCAGATAATGAAGTTTCATTAACAAAGTGTTTGTCTATGGCAGCTTGGTGCCAGATTTTCCCTGGACTGTGGCCAGGTGAATGCAGGTATAAAACACACAGCCCTTTCCCTGGCCAGCACTGTGGCTGAGAACTTCATAGAGAAGCAAGTGTCAAACTATTAAAAGTCTCGTGCCTTTAAAGATAAACCCAGCTTGCATTGTAATATGTATTTATTCTCAAGGCATGAGCTGAAAACCATTTTGAGGCATGCTGGGTGGGATGCAGGAGGAGCTTGTTCCTCCTCCACCTTGGCCCCATATAGAGGGTGCTGCACTATCATCTTCTAAAGCCTCAGTGGGTTTTAGTGCTGCTCCTCATTTATGGTGGCATTTGGCCAGCTGCTACAAGAGCAGCTCTGGCCACGTAGTCAGGTTGCTGTGTGGGAAAGGGTTGGGATATGCAAAATTTCCTCCAGCAGCAATACAAGAGGTTGTCAAATATTTATAGCACCAGCAAGGCATGCAAGGCCAGGATCTGTCATGACACAGGCATTTCTCTTTCCTGAACAGAGGAAGAAATCCTGTTTTAAAACTGCAGAGCCTGCTGAGGTTGGCTGTGGGGGTGAGGTGCTATTGGGCAAGTGCTGCCAAACTTCAGGTCTTCTTCACATCTTTATCTTGGCTTTAAATATTGTCTGGAGGTAGTGGTTTGTTTTTAAGCCATGTCATTGATCCCTCAGACAGAAGTGACCAGGAGCATCTCCTGGAGGCTAAGGGCTACAGGCACACCACAGCCTGCACTTGCAGAGGTACACCGTGACCTGAATAATCCCACCAAAACCTCCTGAGCCCTCCAGGAAACTGGAGAAAAAACTCAGGGGGGAGCATAGTAAACTAGCAAACCCAAACTGGCATTTGGATGTGCCAATGGGATATTCCATGGGATGTTCGGTATATTAATGAGGGTTAGCTGGATCTGGGGGATCTCTTGGGTTCTCTCCCTCTCTCACTTTTCTGGGATTGGGGTTTTGCTTTCAGGATTGTTTCTGCTCTGGGATCGCCAGCCAGGGACTGGGCTGGGCATCGGTCAGCAGGTGCTGAGCAATTGCACTGTGCATCACTGATTTGTATATTCCAGTATTACTATCATTATTATTTTAATTTCAGTTTTATTTCAATTATCACATTGTTTTTATCTCAACTAATGAGTTCTCTCAGTTTTATCCTTCTGATTCTCTGCCCCATTTCCTGGTTTGGGGAGGGTGAGCAAGCAGCTGTTTGGTGTTTGGCTGCCAACCCAGCTAAAACCACCACGGAGGTGCTCAGTTTAATCAAGGTTTTAACTTTGAGCCATCCCCTTCAGTAGACCAGGTAATTCATTGTCTTTGAAACACAATAAATTTAGACACAATAATATGGGCTATCTTTTAGTTATAGACCTAACAAAGAGTTTTGGGATAATTTATAAAGGATGGTAATAAAACAGACTGCACAATTTAGATCTTAATAAAAGTGCAATGCCTTGTGTCTGATTTTACAGGTAATTTTCATTAACTTAATACCTTTGTAGCAGAAAGGTCTGACAGGTTTCTGATGGCTGAGGGCTCTCCTGAGCAAGCGTGCATCTTTCAAAGAGGATCTGAAGCAATTTGTGCCTGACAGCAGGAGATCACAAACCCGCTGTAAACCTGTCCTCTTCCCACAGGTCGGGGCCGGGATGGAGCCGCAGGGAGAGGGGCTGTGCTGGGGAAGCTCTGCTCACCATCCCTGGCTGCCAGCTGGCCACCAGAAAATCCTGGCATCACACGTGTGGGACAGCTGGTGCCTGAAAGTGCCGGTAATTAGAAATGGTTTGCTAACAAATTTCATTTCAAGCCATAATCAGCAGTACCCGAGTCCCCATCCCAAGCATCCCTCTGTTGAGGGTTGGGCTGACTGTTTCATGTCAGAGATTACAAAAAAATAAGGAAATACATCCTAGGTTATGCTTTGTGGCTGTGACACAGAGGGATGTCCTATCTGGAGTGCGTATGGGGACACGCAGGTGTGGGGTAAGACCACGGCAGCCCCCTGGCCATGCTGGGGGTGGAACCCCTTGGAGACACCCCAGCAGTGACCATGCCCATGCTGCCCATCCCGGTCTCTCCCTCCAAGAAAGCAAAGTCCAGGTGAGAGCAATGGCTCGCAATGTGGTGGCCTTCCTAGCCACACTTTGTGCACAGATGTGTTTATCTGGTACTAATTAGCCAAGTGATTTGCATCTTCTCTTGGACTTGGCACAGCTCCCCTTTGTGCGCTAACTGCTACCTATTTTTGCCTCGCTCATTAAATCAGTTGCTTCCGTAGATGAATTTCTGCAGTTCTGATTTGGAAGCTGCCAGACACAAGAGACCCTGCACCCTCCACCACGGCCATAGGATGGGGGAAAATGGCCTTGAGGAGCTCTCCCACCCGGAACAGCCATGGGGTTTATGTTATTTTACCTGGAGAGCCTTCATCCCGATGCATAGCTCCGGCTGGGGCAGCCATGCACACACACAAGGTCGGTATGAGGTCCCACAGATAAATCCAGCAGTTTAGCTAAAGGATTGTAGCATCTTCTGGAGCTTCACTAACAAAAAACTGGAGTGAGGGATGAAGCCGTGCTGCGTCAGGTGTGTGGTGCCACTGCCACAAAGAGCTCCCAGCAAAGGCAAGTCTTACCCCTAACTCATCATCCCAGGCTCGTTTTCCTGCATTCATGAGAAATGCAAATACAGATTTAAAAATAGTCATTAACAGCATCGATGGTAAATATTTAACCCAGAAACCTTATACTTTCTCCTCCCTCTGATTCCCTGGGGATGTGCACAGTGACGGCGAGCTGGCAGGAGAAAGCGCAGATTAACGCAAGTCTTGATGGATCGTTTTAGTCACTTTATTTAAGTGTATTTATATCTGATTTATTTATGCCCTGCTTCAGCTGTTTTGCTGCCTGAGCTGGCCCTTGCCCAGTGATGTGGGCTGGGTTTTTCTTTCGCAGCAGGATTTTTGAAAGTTTTAGCCCCCCATAGTTAAGGTCAAACTCTCAAAAGCTGTGTTTGGGACACAGTGGTAGGAGTCTCCTTAAAAAACCTTTCTGGTGAATAGGTGCCAACCACTCAAAAATGAGTTCTGGCTAATGGGGGACTGGAGCTCTGGCTGCTTTTTCTAGCAGAAATTAAGAGAATTTGTGTGTCTGAGATCTTAGGAGGCCATGACCTTGAAGTAGCTTTTAATGAATGGAGACAGCCTTGAAAAGTCCCTTGTAGACCTTATCTGCTCTGCATCTCACTGATTTTTAATTCCTATGTGAGCTGCTGGGTAATTCAAGCCAGAATTGTGATTTTCATTCATTCTGTAATTTTTATCTCCAGATGACACAGAACAGCTCCACATTCAAACTACTGGAACAAGTTTGCACAACACACATGCCCTCAGTCCCGGAGGATTTGATGAACGACCACACTCCCATCACTGGGGATAGAAAACCCATCTAGTTGGCTTCCCATGGAAGCAGCAGAGAAATGGGGATAAAAATTATCAAAACGGGTAGCAAGGCTGTGAGGGCAATGCTATGAACAGAGCACAGTTTGGTTAACAAGGCAATTAGAGCATCTGGGGGAGCAGTAGAGGGAAAGCTGTCCAAAGGGGTTTCGGTCTCAGAGATTCCTGGTGGACTCATTTAGAGAAGTTATTATAGTGTCTGCAAAAAATTCAGATTTTCCCCAAATATGTGGAAGCTGCTTCTCCACTGGCTGGGTGCTCCCTGTGCTCCCCTGCCATGGGACAGCGTGGGATGCTTGGGTGGGATCACGGGATTTTCCTGCAGCCAGCGATGAGCAGCTTTTCATTTACACACTCGGGCATGTTCAGTGCTATAAGGGTCACATCCAGCTCCAAAAGCAGAGTGATGCGGCCCGTACAAAGAGATGATCTGAGTGCTTTGCTCTGCTCTTTCCTGCATGTAGGACAACACCGACAGACGTGGGACGGTGGTGGGGTTTGATCAGGACCCAAGCCCCATCCCAAGGCATCAACACCATCGTTGCCAGCTGCTGGAACAGCCAGTGTCCTTCTCCAGGGTTAAAAAAGGGGAGGGGAAAAAAAAGAAGAGAAGAGAGAAACTGAGTTCTCGTTTTGTTGCCATAGCAGCCTTCTGGATTATTTAGACTGATAGCATTTGTAAAAATTCAACAAAGGGTAGAGGATCTCTTGGAAATGGGAGCAGATGTAACATTGCATGCCATATGCCACTGGGAAAAAAATCTATTGGCAAAGGCAACATCATTAGAACGAAAGCCTAACTCATATTGTGCAGTGGAAAATGTCACTTTCCCTAGATTACAGGGTAGAGCTATAAAGCACAGAAAATTACGTTCACGTATATAATTGCTGAAAGACGTTCTCAGCAAAGAGCCGAGCCGCTGCTGGGGGAAGGTGGGCTATTTCTCCCCTCCAGAACTTGATGAACCGCCATGTGATACAAAGAAAAGGTTGTTAACATTAAAAATTAATTAACCCTCACACACAGCTTAATGGAACTCACTCCTGAGAAATCCTGCCCGCACAATAGATGAATTATAAGGTGAGTAATAGCACCCTTGGAAAGCCACTGGCTTTATACCCCAAGCTGCTGCTGCAGCAACCACTGGAACAATGACGATGCCCCTTGGTGCACCAGATCTAACCAAAGCTGCTGGAAGGGGGTTGAAAGATGCTGACATCCTGATGGTGCTTCAGGAAGTTATCCCCAGCAGGGCTTAGGGCAGAAGCCTGCCAGCACCGAGGAGGGAGCAGGAGCGGGGCCCAGGGGCTGGCAAGGAGCAGGGAGGCTGTGGGTGAGGGGGGGATGCACCCTTGTCCCATCACTCCCAAAAAGCAGGGCCCGATGTTCCCCATATCTCTGACTGACATACAAGTTGTGCCAGAAAAGCACATGAGGGCTGAAGTGAGGTCACCCCTTCCAATGCTTGGGAGGGGGGAAGCTCGGCAGGAGGAAAGCTGTGGTTCTTGGGGGTCTGTTCTTGGGATGTGAACGTAGAATGGTGGGGGTTGGAAGGGACCTCAGG
>NW_010338378.1:0-1631 GCF_000700745.2 Antrostomus carolinensis
AAATATATATATTTGATTATACGGGTGACATTATATGGTGACATTACACCCATTATATGGGTGACATATAATCAAATATATATATTCACAAACAACTTTCTACATGATGATCTCATTGAGGTTCCTGCTCTGGCAGGGGGGTTGGACTGGATGATGTTTGAGGTCCCATCCAATCCCTGAAACTCTGTGATTCTGTGACTTTGAGAAAAGTTTAATTTTAGAGCTTGAAATAAGCGTCAAAACCAAGACACAGCACCTGAGCTGTGCCTAAGCCAGTCACCCCCAGACATACATCCCCAAATGATCGTTTACACACCAAAGACAACCTTTTACCTCAAACGACAAGGGATTTGGTGACAAGGAAGCAGATCTGAAGGGCAGAGATGCTGCTTGTCCCACCTTCCAGCCAGCCGTGGTGGGAAATGACATTGTCACGGGGAACTGAACGTGGTTTTGTCTCCTCCCAAAGGGAGTTGATTTTTTGTTTCATTTTTAAGGGTTTTCATCTTGTGCCCGTGAGTAACCCGAGCACTGACCTGTCCCTCCGGGGCACGGGGTGTCCTGGAATGGTTCTTCAGCCACCCCCTAACACCAGCTCTGCGGGTCAGGGGACAGACAGTGTCATGTTGTCGTTTCTGGGACAGGCGGCAGCGCCTGACTCAGGGGCCAGGACTCCAGGAATGTTTGTTAAACAGAGTGACCCGGTGCTCAGCTGGTGACACACGCGATGATGTGGCAGAACGAGCGCCGAGTGCCAAGATCTCAGGGTTTCTGGAGACTTTTGGGGTTTCTGGAGACTTTTTGGGTAGATTTAGAAGCAGAACGTGTGTGTTTGACAGGGATCTGCTCTGATTTTTCACACGTGGAAAGGAAAGTGACCCCACATTGGTCATTTTGTGGGAATCCGGGAGGAAAAAAAATGGTAAGAGATCCTAAAGTTCGACAAACTGTTCCTGTCTTTTCCCCTGTGCTGTCCCCAAACGAGGTTTTATGCTTTTTTATTTCACTTCCAGAGGAACACGGCTGCTGAGGCCGCCCCAACGCCGCTCTCCGCGCTCCCTGAGCACCCTCTTCTGTTTGAGGAGCTGCAATTCTCAGCTCTGAGCCCCAGCAACTCACAAGCCTTTAAAACACAACATCAGCCCTCGAAGCAAGAGCGAGAACATGCATTTATTGACCAACCCACCAGAGAGTATTGATGATTAACTCTAATTCACCTCAACTCGCCCTGAAACGCCGGGCAGCTGCCACACACTCAGGTACCCAATGTGTGAATCAACCTGGGGCACATAAAAATTTCTCTCCCCATTTGAGGAGTTGTTCTAACATTGCAACGTCCTTTTCTCGCAGCGTTTCAAGGACAATTTTTAATATTTATTTATTTATTTTCCCCAATTGCAATAGTTTACACCGGCTGCCAGATGCCTCTTATAAAACCAGATCCAGAGGGGTCTGCTGTGGGTCTGATGCAGCCGTTGTGGGGCTCTTTGCCCTGGTAAAATCCCATCATCGGTGCCGCATCTCTGGGACACCGACCCCACCACACACCTTGTCACTGAAACGCCCTGTCCACGGCAGAGCTGGTGCTACACGGGGACCTGAATCCCAGACTGGGTTGGGTTGGGAGGGAC
>NW_010338379.1:0-363 GCF_000700745.2 Antrostomus carolinensis
GGTCCCTCAGCCCCACGGGGGGCTCATGGGGGTCCCTCAGCCCCACGGGGGGTTCATGGGGGTCCCTCAGCCCCATGGGGGGGTTCATGGGGGGTTCCTCACCCATGTGGAGGGTTCCTCAAGCCCACAGGGGGTTCTTCAGCCCCATAGGGGGTTCCTTACCCACATTGGGGGTTCCTCAGCCCCACAGGAGGTTCATCAACCCCACAGAGGGTTCCTCAGCCCTGTGGTGGGTTCCTCACCCCCATAGAGGGTTCCTCACCCCATGGGAAGTTCCTCAGCCCCATAGGAGGTCCCTCAGCCCCATGGGGAGGGTTCATGGGGGGTTCCTCAGCCCCATAGGAGGTTCCTCAGCCCCACGGG
>NW_010338380.1:0-21179 GCF_000700745.2 Antrostomus carolinensis
CCTCGCACCGGGCGCTGCGGGAGGGTGTGATGTTTGCTCTCCAGGCTGATGCAGCTCTGTTTGGATCAGACTGGTTCAGGTGATCTAAGAAGACTGTGTATTAAAAATATTTTTGAATGGTTATTGCATTGCCTTTTTTGGCTTTGTGTGCTGGATAGGGACAGAACACGTTTGCAAATAATTTAATGGAAGGAATTTTTTGTTGTTGTTTTTACATTTACATTGCAATCACATACTCAAAACAAAGCCATGCCTTTATCAAAACATAAAAGGGTCACCATAGTGAGACACTCAGCCCCTGTCTAGTCAGAAACAGAGCAAAAGGCCTTTAAATAAACACATGGAACAGAAAACAATTAGAACAATTTGCAGCGATTAGCAGAGGTTCCCGTCTGTTCTGTTTCTCTAGCTGGCACAAACCCTTTTTTCACAGCTCTGGTTAGTCTCTCCTGTGCACAGGGTGAACATCAGACCACAGCTTAGCTGAGGATGTGCTGGGCTGCCCAGAAAGCATGGTGTCCCTGCAGGAGGGCCCGGTGGCACGAGCATGACTAGTGATCATGAAGGCAGAATCCCAGGAGTCTAATCCTGAAAAAAACCCCAATCCCACCTGGTTAACAAACATAGAGAGGCTGAGGCTTTCTCCTGTGCTGGTCCCATAGGTGAGGACATGGGAATCACACTGGCTTCCCCAGCTTGCCTGCCTACACCAGCAGAGTTCCTGAATTCTGCTACAGATCCCAAATAGCATGAAGTTGGCTTTTTACTCATTTACCCATCTCTCCCCATTTGTGGTTGCTCTGGTGTTTTGCTGGCCATGGGGCATTCTTATTTTTAATAGAAATTTTAAAAGTAATTTCTTTCCCTTGGAGATTTTATTTTCTTCGCCTTTTTTAACCATTCTTTTCCCTGAAGACTCTGCAGAACCTCCGGCAGCATCCCCAGGGGTCCTGCTTTGTGGTCCTTCAGCGTAGCCGAAGGTCTTGCCCTCCCTCCCTGCTAGGTTATAGACATTGGCAGCTCAGCATTATTTTTTCAGTTCTGCTCTCGTGGTCAGTCTGTAACCACAACATGGGAGGTGAGTGGGTGAGCTCCAAGCCAAACCAGGAAAGGCATTCATCAGTGAGGCTAACTGCTTTATCTGCCTTTTGTCTGGTTTGATTTTTATGAGTAGATAACAGGATTTCAGTCTCTAGCCAAGTGTTTCAAACATGCCACTAATTATATATTTAAAAAAAAAAAAATGTATGCTGATTGAAACTCGGATGCTTGGTGTTCATCCAGATCTTCATGCAGAAATACCTGCACGCAAGCGGAAATCTTTGCAGTTACACATTAAACTAAACAGTCAGTTCAGTTTCACAGCATTATGAACAGCTCTGTAATCGCATCAGTAGGAACTAGGTGAGAAATATTCTTTCCCGTGCATTTTTACCCGGAAATCATCAGGAACAAGAAGCACCTGACTTTGCATGAAACTGTGTACCTTTGATTATATGTGATTTATCTGCAGTGGCATAGAACTGGTTGCCTTTACAAAGCTGTTATCTCAAATGTTGATTATGCATCCTGAAAACACGATGAAGTTCTTGCCAAGTCTTCACAGACTCAAGCCTGCTACAGTTCTTGCTTTTGGGGAATGGTAATTAATTAATTTAATAGGTTACCTTGGCCATGGCAATTAAACTTTCAGTTTAAATACAGGATTTGAAAGAAAAGCCAGGTATTGATGAATAGAAAAGCACTGCTTATTATGCTTCCTTACCCAAAAACCACTTTTCCAAACTCCTCTTGGGTACTGAAACACTGAAACACATGCAATTACTTGTCCTGTATGGCAGAAATGTTCCTCCTGACTATCATGGGTTTAAAATGTGTATTTGGTCTTTAATTTAAGTATGTATGTTGCTTTTATGGTCAGCAGAAAGGAGAAACTGCAGAGCGCAATCCATCCTCTCTTAACAGAGCACTGAGATAGGTAGGACTCAGAGGTCCCATCCTACTTGGGTCAGCATCACATTCTCACTCATCACCCTCCTCCTTTGTCTTTCAGCTCCCGGAGTAGTATCATTAGTTGTCCCACAACCCAACATCAATGCAACAGTGGCACAAAACATCCTCCTCTCCGTTGAATACTCTTGCAGAGGCGCGGCCACCATTGAGTGGAAGCATGTGTCGAGCTGGGGCACCACCAAAATTGTTGAGTGGAAAAGTGGGAATTCTGTCAACATATCCACAGTCTACAAGGACAGAGTGACTACTTTTGAAAATGGCTCTATACAGCTTCTGAACGTGGGCATGAGAGATGCCGGCTACTATTTTATCACTGTAACAGAGGAGTATGGAACCAACACCTACGGCACCATCATAGTCAATGTTTACGGTACAAACTAGATGTGATTTCTTGTCTTTACTCTCTATTTGACCATTAATCTGCTCATAATTAATTTTATAATATTATTTTTTTTCTGTGCTCCTTGCAGAGATTATCTATGAAGATCTACATTTTGTAGCAGTGCTCTTTGCATTTCTCGCTGCAGTATCTGCCGTTTTGATCTGCTTCATGTGGCTGTGTAATAAATCTCTGCATCTATTTCAGAAAAAAACGACACACAAACTAACAGGTATCTCTCTAAGACTGTAGTCAAAGTAGAGGGTTCTCAAGTCTGAATTTTCAGCCTAAAATTCACTTGTGATTTGAGCCATAAAGGTGCTAAGCAAGGACAGTGAGAAACAAGACTGGAAGGGCACGTTCAGTTATCCCGCTCAACTCCTTACTAGCTGAGACAACTGAAGAGTAGGTATTTAGTTGTAGAACAATCCAAAGGACATCTGCCTTCTACATTTTACATCAGAAACCACAAAACACTTCCCAACATTGCTAACTGCAAAACTTGGGGAGAAAAGGCCCATCAGTTGGCAGGAGACAAAGTCAGGAGCATCAGGGGTCTGCACCAGAAGGGTATCTCCCAGGAGAAAATACTCAAATGGCCTTTGAGAGTGGCTCCTACTTCACTTCATGGAGGACTGCACCTCTTCTTCTCCTCTCAAACCCCCTTTTCATCTGTCCTCACGTTTGATTTGGTTGTGGACTTCAACGAACACTGACTAATATCAAAAGCAGACTCCTGACATGCGCCAAAGATACCAGTCGTGAAAAGGAGATCAAGGGCTGCACTGAAGGGAACATTCACATATTTAGAGAAGAAACTTCCAAGCCACAGCCAGGGACATACAGCCCAGGGAGCAACACAAGGTGCCATGCTACAGGCCTGGGCACAAGCTCTGAGCACATCCTTGGAACAGAAGGTTTCTTCTACCAGGCAGTTTTTTTACCAGGAGTTTTTGTTGTTGTTGTTTTCTTTCCCCAGGTATTTACCTCCCTTCTTTGTAAATGCAGATCCACTAGTGGTTTCTTGTCCTATAGGTCAAAGGTCTGTATTTCTTCTCTAATAAGCGCTGCTTAAGCTGTTACATTACCAAAGGCAGCCTAAGTATCAGTGTTTTTACTAAACCAACATAACACACTCAAGGATCATAAGCCTCACAGCCCAGACTTTGTGTCAACTCTGCAAAACTTGATATGAGAAGAGATGAATTTGGCTCGAGCTGTCTCTTCCTACTGCTCACCTGCAGCTCTAAGGGCTGCTGCTGTGCACCACTCAGAAGCTTCCGTAGCTACTGAAAGTATTCCAGAATATACATGCTTTGGTTTGGATAAAGTCTCTTCTTCCTCCAGTTAAAGCCAATCTTCCTCCAGAGATGAGTTGAATACAGTTATTTGGCAGAGTTCAGGAAAAAGCCAGTTCTGGAGACTTTCTCCCAGAACCTGATGCTAAGAAGGGACCTGACTTCTGCCCTAGTTCCTCCTTAGAAGAGCCCTCCTTTCAAAATCACAAAGACAGGTATAAGGGCTTTAATTTTCATAGTGCCTCTAGTCTTGTATTGGAAGAGACCAGCGTCACTTTAAGGACTGAGGGACTCTTTATGTAGTTAAATATTGTGAAAAGATGTATTGAAAACCTAACTTGTAGATGAGTAAGCTTGAGCTAATATTAAAAAGTTCAAAATGTCTCAGCTATTAACACAGCATTGTTAATTTTGGAACATTGCCCTTCCAGTCCATTTGCCAATCAATAATAATATGCTTTTATTTGCAGCAAGTACAACTGAAGAGATCGAACTGGAAACCATTGAGTGTTAGCCAAGGACTGTCTCATAACAAAAATAACAATTCTACCTCAGGGGAAAGTATTGGCAAGGAAGGCAAGAAGAAACCTGAAAGGAAAAATATTTGTGACTCCTGTGGAAACATCCTGACTTGCAAACTAATCGGACATTAAATCAGCGGTGGCTGATGGAGCCGTTTTGACCTGATAAGTTTTCAGCTGTGCTAGCCAAGGTCAAAGTAAAAAAGGGTGTGCTTTCATGCTGAGCACGAACACATTTTTGTGGGTAATTAATAAAATCTGAAGCCTCTACCACTCTTAAAACCATCCAACCAAGCCTCTATGATCAATCCACAAAGGAAATTACCAGGTTTGGAAGGACACCTGTATTTTTGCTACATCAAGTCTCCTATTACAGACGGAGCAGCCGTTAGCATCCTTCAATATAATAAATTTAATGTCTAATTACAGTATTACATTAAAAGATCAGTTGCAAGAATTGAATCCCATTTATTGTGCCTATGCTGCTACTTTAGAGCATAAGGAATTTCCTGGAGCTCTGAAACTAATTCTTCATGAGACAAAACTGACTTTGAAACAACACAGAGCAACACAGAGCTGGTCAAAGTTCCCCTAGTTACGTTTCCAGTTGTTTACACTGCCCCAGGATATTAACACACGTTTTATGACATTACTAGGAAAGGTTGTTAAACAAGGAACCATGCACAAGCACTGAAGAGGACACTGTCTATAATGATTAGAGGGGTCAGATAAAATACTGACACATCACACCAGTGGGGTGGCAAAATACTAAACTGTTTCACTGTGAAAGACGTAAAGTCCTGTGCAAACTTAGCCCACTGACAAATAATCTACCTAGGAGGAAAAGTTAAAACAGCATTGCTTTGAAATTTAGCATTTACAAATACAGTTCTTGAGAAGCCATCTTTGCTTTCCTATGTTGTAAGAAAACACAAAGTGATCTAACGAGTGTTTTATTGAATCTGCATTTTGCACTTAGATTTTCCACCTGCAGATCTGCTGGGTGGAAGAATGTTTGCTTTTGTGAATGAGAAAGCATTAAACTGAGCTTCAAATTACTGTGTTTTGCTTTTGTAAAGGGAAGAATCTTGCAGTGTGAAATAAACTTTGAAAATGTAAGAGATGATGGACTAGTCTGTGTCTGCAGATTACCATGTGGCTTTCTGAGCCGAACTGCTGCTATTGCCTCTCTCACACTTCCACTCACTTGTTTGCAAAATGCTTTTACAGGACAGGCTGACAGAGCTTCCCCTCTGGTCAGGGAATACGATGCTCAGGTGCAGAGGTACTAGGGGTTAGATTTGGCAAAAACAATTAATTTCTCACCAAGTGCTAACAAGGCAGGTAGGTGCCAAACAGGCTTTTCCCAAAGCACCCCATACACACAATACCTTTAAAAAGTCATCCCTGGATTGAACTGGCCATTTGTACTACAAAGGGCCTCTCACTCACTCAAATTCGGGTACCAGCTTCAGCTGGTTGCTCCTTCCTGCATCTAGAACAGGTCAAAAGGTGAGAAATTAAAAAAAAAAACAAAAAAAAAAACTACAGCACAGCTTGGCAAAGTGAGTTTGTTGTAATTCTTTAAGTATGTATTACCAGACTTCTGTATCTTTGAGTGAATTAAGCTTTGACAACACAGAAGTTCTAAGTGCTTTTGCTTGAAGTACTCTGTAAAGTACCCATATAGCATACAGAAAACATTAAATAAAAGGATCTTTTTTTCTGTTTATCTACTCTAGATTATATTTTTTAATTCCTAAATCCTAGAACTTGAATGTGAAGTTATGCATTAGACTGAGCTGAGTATATATAGCAGGTGCTCTGCCAGACTTATTGAGAAAGGACAAAAAGTGCAGCTTACAGGTAACATGGTTATCTGCTAACAATGGCTTGAATACTGTAATTGCCAAAGGAAAAGTCAAGAAATGTCTAGACATGAACGACCATTTGAATGCGTTGCTGTAATTGTAGTGATCACTTACACTTTTAAACTACAATATTTGAAAGCTGGGATGAACATAGGAAATGACCTCTTAAAATTCTTCAATTTGAGATGCACTATAACAGCAGTAAGAAGTTTCCAACTAGCACAGCTGTTCTACCTCTCAGCTTGGCTAAAGATACAGCCCCTTCAGGCACCCATCCTTGGCTACGGATGCTGGTGCCAACCTTGCTTTTAGGTGGTAATATCCTAAATGAACAATGGGGATTCAAAGAATATTCAGTGAGGACAGACAGTGCAGTTAGCCTATATACTGCTGTTCTCATAGACAAATTTTACCCAGAATTTAACATGCTTACTCTACTCAGGTAGGGTCATTTATAAAATATTCACATTTTCTGAAACTGCTGTTTGTCAGTACGTGTTATTGATGTCAATAATATTTGATATACAAAACATGAGGCTAAGCTGTCTGTTGCAGTTTCTTGCTGCACTGGAGGCGCCTGAATTATCTGAAGTCTAACAGCAAGCTGTTGAAGTGGAAGTTTAGAAATCAATAGCTATTATTACTCCAGTTGTAAACTCCATGCAAGTCAGCAGCAAATTTAATATTTAGAGCATTCCAAGTGATCAAAGGGATTAAGGTATTTCACATTTAAGTTTTAATTAAAGAGATGTCCAAGTTCACAAGATTGCTTTGGCAATCAATTATAAAGATCTTAATCATCCACTAATGTAATTTCATGTTCAAAGGTGGACTACCAAGAATTTCAAGACCGTCCCTCTGTCAGAAAACTAATCAGCCTGTTTTCCATTAAAATTAGAAATCCCTGTGTATTCAGCACTAAAAGACAGACTTTCCAGGTCCCTACAGGTCTCATATTTTTTTTTCCCTTCTAGCTAGGCCTGAAACTCTTGCCAAACGTCTTCACTACTAATGTGCAGTGCTTGCACTTCTGTAACACAAGATAAGTGCTCCTCTTGCCTCTACTGTTTCTTTTCAGAAGGGGACAAATCCTGCAACTATGAGGCACCACGGTGATCCCATTGTCTGGTAATGAAGCGTTTATTTGAGGAAAAGGCTATCACTACATGCAGACCTGTCAATTCAGGTTAAGAACAAGAACAGCAAAGTGTAAAGACATGTTTAAGTTTCATATGCTCACCTTCTAATTATTAGTAAGAGAAGATTTGTTGTGTTGCCTCATGGAGTGGGATCAGCAACTGGGGGCATCAGGCTGTTGGCTGAACTGTTCAGTAAGGAACAAAGCCCCTCTCTGCCTGTAATCACACAGCATCTGCTAGCCACGTTATATGGGACCTGTCATCACACGTGTTGCCTAAGCTTCACTCATCTTTCAAGAAGATCAAGAGGCTACCTTTCAACTAGTATTTTTTAATTTTCATAAGTTTTCTTGGGTAACTCATCAGAAACTGAAAGAAAAACCCTTTCATTCCCATAGCTGAGTTGCACAGAGGCAAGTACCTCAAGGAACTGAAATAACAAGATGTTCCACACCAGTAAACACCAACAGAAGTACAATAGCTGCTTTGGATACACACTGAACAGCAGCTTGCCACAAGCAGTTGCTCAATATGTATTTCCTACAACTATTTATTGCTCAAGAATACAGCAAAATAACAGCTGTCACCACAGAAGTATGATGTACAATTCAAACACGTTCTATGTACAAGAAGTACATACACACACACGCACCTCGTAACACACAATACAGACATAAGTCTGAACCAGTTCATACAGACAGGTTTCAGGAAGACCTTCAGCAATTAATCATCACACAAAAGAAAAGCTTAGTGCAATACCTTACTAGAAGCTTCAAGAAGGCTACAATTACAACCAAAAGAGACAAAAACATGAGTTTTTTATTTTAAAAGAACTCAAAAGAGCTGTTTTTCAGGAGGATGTTGTTTCAGGAGGATGTTGTTCCTGGATGATAATCAGTGCCAGTGCGGGGGGTGGGGAAAACAAAACAGCACAAGCATGGAGATCCAAGATCTACTGCATGAGAGTTACTTGCTTCTATCCAGACATGAATTTACACGAGTTGCCCACAAACTCAAATTATCAGGAGAATTTTGCAAGCAGAGCAAGACTCTTTCCTCTGTATGTTTGCAAAAAACAAGGGCAGAAAACGCAAGCAAAGTAACCAACACCACATATGCTCACCTGTAGCCATCAGAGAGGGAAGATGTTTGCCACAAGCTCTGGCTTCGTAACACTCCCAAACAAATCGCTAAGTGAATGTATCTCTCAAAAAGAAAGGGGTCACCGAGAAGCCACATCAATGTACAACTGAACAAACTCCAACTCAGTAACGTCACACAGTGAAGACTGTTCCTTGATTCTTAAGTTTTGTTTGGCTTTAATTCTTGAAAAGGGAGTTCTGCTTCTCCTCTGTTGTCTCACTTCTAATCAACCAAGTCCATTAGCTTCCACAAGAATGGCCATTCCCTGTGGCATAAGCCACTAAAAAGCTTATCAATAGCACAATTCAATTACAGTAATTTCTCCTTCTTTCAGAAATACTTACAAAGATATATTAATAAAAGGTAGGGGCACAGCAGGAAAGGGAATGACTGAGCAGACACCTTCCATGCAGGAAAGTCTACTAAATTTAATTTTATAAAAGAAAAATACATTGCTCTATCTAGAGTCACACTGCCAAGGACTCCATCTGCAAAGATACAGCTGAAAGGAACTTTCTGAAAAAGCATTTCATATGTGATTGAAAAAAGTTTTATTACAAACACTACAATGGACATATCTGTACAGGAAATAAATCTGGTTTTGCTTTCTTGCATTGCCCCATAGGTGCCATTTCCCTTTGCTGCATGGGCAGTGTTGTTCTCAGCACAGCGATGATTCAAAGCCCCCATGGAGAGGAGGAGAGATTATTAGCACGGAGTCAGGGCAGCCATGAGCAGTTCCATTTTATACACAAAGTTCCGCCCTTCCATTTTATTCCACTGAACTTCCTTGAAAGGCCCTCGAAGATGATTCCACTTGTTGTCTTGCAGTACATCACCTTTGGGGAGATCCTTGCACTGACTCCGTGGAAACTGAACCATAACTTTGCTGCCGCTTTCCGGACCATTACGTACTGCGAGGAACAGAGATTTTTATGAGCATTTTTACAGTGTAGAAATTGCTCATATTAAATACCCTTCCTCATATTAAACATCCTTCCTCATGTATGCTATAGATTACTTCTACTCAATTCCAAACATGCTGAAAGCAAACAAGAGAAACAAGAGTTCTCTCTTTGAATTCTCTCTCTCGTCTCCCGCTTCTCTCTGATTTTGTTGCTTTAGAACTGCACGTTCTCGGTTAGAGCAAACCAGAGAAATATTTGACAAAAAGCCCCACACATGCACCTTACAAATGCATTTTTTTTTCCCCTAACAATGCCAGGAAGGGCAGAGTCTTTTTTGCCAATTCTTACCTTGGATCTATTCCCCAGCATTCTGTTGAAAAATGTGATCAAAAAGATCCTGTTTCTAGTGGATTTATCTCAAACGGACAGGAATGAAGTCACTCAGGATAGCTGTTGCTTTTGATCACAGAATTCTGCAAGACTGGAGGAGGGGTGGTGCTGTTCTGTTGGCTTGGATGGTTTTTGTGTTTTGATGTTGGGGATTTGTGGTGACGGTGTTTGTTTTTAGAATAAGCAGTTAGGGAGATAACACTTTGCTTTCCCCTCAGCTACCAAGCTGGCCTTCTACAGAAAGCTATCAGCCTGATTGAACATAATTTCTCCTTCATAAATCAATGCTGACTATTCCTCATCACCACCTTCTCCTTAATGTTTGGAAACTGCTTCTGGGACTGGTTTTTTTGCCTCATCTTTCTAGTAATTGCAGTGAGGCAGACCAGACTGTAGTTCCCCAGATTCTCATTCTTGGATATAGGATGTGACATCTGCCTTCTTCCAGTCCTCAGGAACACTACCTGATCACCAAGACCTTGCAAAGGTGATCAAAAGCAGCCTTACAATGACATCAGACAGCTCCCTCAGCTCTCATGGATACATCCCACCTGGTCCCATGAACTTGTGTATATCTGGTTTATTCAAAGGTTTTCTAACTCAATCCTTCACTACTGTAAGTCTTCTTTCCTCCAAAATTTCCCATGAGTCTCAGGGACCTGGGATTCCTGAAGGCCAGTCTTAAGACCAAAGCAAAGAAGGCATCAAGTACCTTGGCCTTCTCCATGTCCTGGGCCACCAGGTCCTCTCCTCATTTAACAACAGGCCCATATTTTCCCTATTCTTTCTTTTGCTGCTAAAATACTCATTAAAGCTCTCGTTGCCCTGTATGTCCCTCACCAGATTCAACTCCAGATGGGCTTTAGCTTTCCTATCCCCATCAATACATGCTTGGACAGTCTATCTTCCTCCCAGGTCAACTCATCCTGCTTATAGTCTCTTGCAGCTTCCTTTCTATGTCATGAGTTTAGTCATGAGCTCCCTGTTCATCACACAGATCTTCTGTCACCTTTGCACAACTTCCTGCACATAGGAATGACCATTCTTGAGCTTGAAAGAGGCGATACTTGAAAAAAACCCAATCAACCAGCTCTCCTGAACCCTTCTTCTCTTCATCCCATAGAATAGTAGCCCATAGGATTCTTCCAAGATCCCTGAAGAGACCAAACTCTGCTCCCATTAAGTCCAGAGGTGTGATCCTGTTGTTTGCCTTGTTATCTTCGCAGGATCTTGATGGTTTCTGTAATCTATTTTTTTCTATGCTAATTCTAAGAAATATTTTCAAGCCTGTGTAAATTAAACCAGGTTGATATAAAGTGCCTTACTTGGCGAAGCATTGATTCTATTTAGGTGTCTATTCCAGATACAAAGGAGATTGTTTTTTAGAGTATTTTGCTATAAATTGATATTGTTCTATGAAAGTCTAGAGACTATCTGAGAAAGAGACTTACAAAGATTGTAGAATTTGCTTAAGAATGTTAAGAATTTCCATACATTTGGAATAGGAAACAGTACCTGAAATGGCGTAGTCCCCATTTGGTGATGCTACAGTTATTGCTGATGCATTGCCAATACTCTCCACTGGCCCCAGACCAACGTGATTACTGAAACTCAGCACATGCCATCCCATAACTTTCGCAAGCTGCTGAACTGCATGTACTTGGTGCTGTGACATCTGAAACATAACAAGAGGTTTGTCTTCTCTTTAATATTTGCACACCACAGAAAGAACTGCATACTGGTTTTACCAAGCTTTTTTTCTGCTGCTAGTAGTTATTTTGTCTTACAAGTTCTCTAGCTTCAGAGTAAGATTTTTTTAAACATATATGCTATGTAAGTGCTAGTAGAGCTTTATGTTATTTGAATTTAGACTAGTTCCTTTGCAGACAAAGACAACTATTAAGCACACTCTGCAGTTCAATGAACTTTTCATAAGTATATGTACTTATGCATTTTATTTAAGTATTGCTTTCAATTTACAAAACCTTGCATTTAGGTCTCCAGAACTAATTCAAGAGATGCAAACAGGATTTTGAAAGAATCCTTTCTTTGAATGAAAATGAAACCTCTGTTGTAAAATATATAAAATCTGTGAGAGTATTATCATAATAAACTCAGGGAAAAAAAGAAAGTTGAGGTTCTCAGATGTGTGGTTATCTCCACTAATGTTCAAGTGTAAGCACCAAGCTTTAACAGCTTAGAAGTTCAAATGCTAAGGTCTTTTCTCTATCAAGACTTCACATTTGTAACAGGGAAGAACCTAGCACTGTTCATCAGTTCTCTGTGAACAAGTATGAAAACACTTACCAAACAGAGATACCCTCATCAGAATCTGTTTCAACTTGTTTTCTGTGTTGTGGAGTTTTGTGTAACTGCCACAGGCCAACCACTGTTATTAAAGACCTGCATTTTGACTATTTATAATGCATAGTAGGGAGACTGTCACTTCTGACTAAAAGCAGCAGCTTGTTCTAAGCAATTAAGAAAACACAATTCATTCAAATATCAGCTGATTTAGTAATGGCTGCTGCTAAGTGAACATTAACAAGACAATGTTGAAATGACAGTAACTGCAGGCTCATTAAGATCTTTACTCTAGATAGGACTTGGTTACAGTAAGTTTCATATACTGAATACTTTATTGTCTGCTGTGACTTTCACTGACTTGTTGTGAAGTAAGCAAAAAATCTTAGTGCTCCCACAATGAGAAGCATAAAGAAATATATTTTAAATGGGATGGAAAAAAATTTACTACTACTGACCTTCGTAAAAACTGGCATTATATTTTAGTTACTATTGCTAAAGTCACTATACAAACATATTGAAAAATTTAGTCATCCACCTTCCCATTTTCACTGTCTGAACTTGAAGTTTTCTAGCATTTTCTACATGGGTAAAGGGGAGATTTTAGCAAATTCTGTTTCCTAAACACTGCAGGAAAGGGAAGAATGATGCATATGAGTCTACCTGAGATAAAAGGAAATCCTGCAGCTCTTGCTCTTGATGGGACAATGTAATAACTCTTCCATCTCTATGCACAACTCTTATGTGTTCAACTCCAATGTTCAGCTGCAGTTGAATGGACCTTTGAAGACAAGATGTATATTTATTCAAAAGGTATTACAACACTTAAGAAAACAGTAGACTAAGAACACAGAAATCCTCCCATTCATTGACAAGAACTCCAAGATGGAGATGGTGCAAAGCTTGTGGAATACAACAGCAACTCCAAACATTGCAGATTCATTGCTCACCACGACAGCTCACTCTCTACTGCAGGGGACATACAGCATGTTCCCAGACCTGGTGCACTGCTGGTTCAGCTCAAGGAGCCTCCTCAGGTGCCTCACAGCTCTCTCCCTGCTGCTGTGCCCAAGCTGCCTTACAGAGGAGCAGGGGAAAATGGTGTGCACTCAGAACTTGGCTGTTCTATCCTACAGCCAAGACCTGGGCAGCACATGTACTCTGGAAGTGAGACTGCAAACTGCAACGACCACAGTCTGCTCTACACCGTGGACACAGCCAGAGGACTGCTCAAAACTGGAAAAGACAATTGGTTCATCCACTGTCAATGGACTGGTTAATTCACTGCTGGTCAGCATGCAGACACTCATTTCTGGAACATGAAATCTCATATTTTGATGACAATGCACATAACTAATAGCCTGAATTACATGAGTTCCACATTTCAGTACCTATGCGTCCAAGCTAGGACTGAGCACTAACTAGCACTCCGTGACCAGACTTGAAGTCTAGAATCCAGCACATATAAAGATATTTTATATTCAGCTCTCTCTTACCAAAAGTAACTCCTCCCTTAAACAGCCACTTTCACCTTCAATTCCTGCTTTGAAAGAAAATTTTGCTAGTTAACTACTTACTAAGTTTCCTCATTAAATTGTAAAGTGAGTGAAGAATTTTCTTGGAGTGGCTGTTCCCCCACAACTCAGAAAAACAAACACTCACACACAAATAACAGGCTCCTGTCTAAAGAGACTCCAAACCTGTAGAACACATCTTGAGTGCACTCTGCCATTGTTGCATGCTTCTACAACTAGAAAGATACATGCATTTTCATACTTACTTGCATATCTGTTCATATCCTTGAGAAGTTATTAGAACTTTAACACTGGATTCATAAACATCATTTATATTGGACCAGTGGGCCTGAATCTGAGGATCCTCAATACGACTAGCCAGACTGTCAATGGTTCGAGCAGTTCTAGAAGATAAAAACATATTCCAGACACAATAATCTAGACAGTCTGTGCTGTTATCTTGTTTAAAGGTAATTTGTAGGTTATTAGTTTGTTGGGGTTTTTTTTGTTTCACACAAAAGAAAAAGGTAAATTTAACAGAACCATGTGGATCAAAGTACTATTTCAGCATAATTCTGGTGCTAATGAAGCACCCTTGTTTACTCCTACATTCTGCAGAATGCACTTCTACTGAAGTGGTGTTACTCAGCATCAGCTACTGCACAGCAAAGTACACTAAAATAGATTTATGCAGTTTAAGGAAAGTAGGGACAATTATTAGCAGCCTACATCATAACTGTCACAGAGATCTCAAAAAAATCTCTTTTACTAGCTGAGTGTTGTTTGCTCATATTTCATGATATGTTATCGGTTCTTAGTACTTAAAAATAAACACTATTTTAAAAGTGAAGCAAGAAGTAGCTGGTTTCAAGATCACAGAAAAAAAGACCAATTATATTCCACATAATGGTGTATTTTATTGTAACTTTAAGAAGAACAGATTGTGACCTACCTGCGTCTCAAAAATATATGTTTTGCCTGCTTTATTATCTTTTCCAGAAGTCCTTCATTCGACTGTAAAGAACTTATATAATTTTTATCAAAAGCCTGGGGTCCTGCAAGTCTCATTCTCTTATGGCCGAAAGGTGCACTAGCAGGATGTGGCATCACTGTTGAGCTCAGGGTTTGCTTGTGACACTGCAACAAACAACAGATGTTATAAAAGGAAGTGACCAAATAACGTATCTGCAAGAAATAATTCGTATACTGCAACATGTTGCTCCACATCAGGTTTTTTAAGGGTACTTACTTTGAAGAAGTGCAACTTTTTTACTTTATAAACCTGACAGCATTTTAAAACCAGCTTTACACTCATACTTTGCCTCCCCTGTTTCTGCAGGTCTTTCAAACCTTATGGAAAGTGATTTTTTTTTAAAAAAGGTGCTAGCTAACAAAAATTTGGCAGTATGGCAGTAGCTCCTACTAATAAATCTGCCTTGTAGACATCTCTGAAGACAAACAGAATGGTCAAACAAAAACAAAGGAAGCATTTTAGAGATAAAAATTGAGGTACAAAAAGATTTAGCAACCTGTTCAAAGTCAAGAAAGGAAATTCACAACAGAGCTGGGCACTGACACAAAGCTTCATGAAACCAGTTCAAGTGTTTAAAACACTGGACTATTCCACACAACTGCATGACTTGCAGAGCCACGCTGTAAGGAGATGAACACCCTAGAACACCATTTTGTAACTGCTTAGACAATTGTACTTCTTTTCTGAACAGACAGAACTTCAACTTTCTACCCCAGGCCCTTCTGCTAGAGTATACGAGAATCTAAAACACCGAAGCAGAGAAGTGGACCTCAAATAATACAAGTTATTATGGTAACTAATTTTTCTTTCTTCTTGGGAGTATGGTCTGAACAGATCCTCACTGAAAGTACCTGACAAGCACTAATGAGACACAAAGAAAAAAGGGACAGTGATGGGTTGTACTGGAAAAACCTTGCACAGCTTTTCTGAAGTGAGCAGCCAGGCCTGAGGTTAGTAAAGAACTACCAGCCATCTTTACTGAGTAAAGAAACCCCAACCACCCATACGCACTAAACCGAGCAGTAGCTGCCTTACCCGAACAGACAGAAAGTGACTGGCCTCTAGTGGCACTCCCTTGTCACAACAGTGCCACACACTATGTAAAAGTCTGAACAAAAGCCCCAAAACTCTTTAGTACTTGACCATAAATGCATTACCTCTCTGATAAGTTGATGCAAATTATGTTCCAGAACATAGACATGATCCTCTGGGTTCTGTTTTTCAGAAGCTGACTTTTGTGATTTTTTGTCATTGGAAGAATGACACAGAGAAATAGACAACTGCAAACCTGTACAGAGCAGATTGAAAATAAATAAGTAAAATGAGGACACTGACAATTTTCAAGCAGGCTATTGAGACCTGCTTTTTCTTCACGTTTTATAGTCTGTAATTTTACAGCCAGTATCACCATATCAAAGAAAAGTCAAAGAATGATGTCGGAGAGCACAGCACCAAAGGCAAGTAAGACTTGCTACTTACTGAAGTGTTGACAGGCCAATTAATAAATCACTAGGTGCATTTCACACCGATTTCTATGACTCAATGCCACACAAAAAGAAGAGTCCCCAGGACCCCATTCCTTCCCCAAAGAAGGATTTACCATCATATAAATTTCAAGCAATCCAGAAACATATTCTTCACAATATAATCAGTTGTGCACATGGCATAACAGTTGACAGCTTTAAGAGCTACTTACAAAAAACACAGTCACAAAGAAAAACAATTCAAAAACCACACCATAAAATATCAGTAAATTAGAAATTGAAGTGCGTGAGATGAATTTTCTATAATTAGCAAGCAAAATTCAAATTCTAGGAAATTCTGATTTTCAAAACCTTTTAAAAACCAAGGAGATTATTCCTGTCCCCCAAGAATTTCATTTCATGTTTAAGAAAACAGTTGTAGGTTAAGAAGTCTTAAAAAGTTTCTTACCCGGGAAAGGCTGGGAGATTATCTGATTTTTCACAACAATGTGAGGAATTTGTGATTTAATTTGAACAGCTTCTCGTGACAGCTGGGCAAAAATTTCTTTACATAAAAGAACATTCTGTGCAGTCTCCAACTTTGTCTGCCAGTGGGGAGAACCTGAAAAATATAAATCAAAGTTTGCAGAAGGAAAGAGTAAAGAGAAGTTACAAAGGCAGCTTCAGATACCAGATGCTGTGCTGTAGCTGTGAGCAATCGCTGAGATAAGGTATCTGTATCCTCTATCCAAATTGAGTATTTTCAGAATCTCAGCTAAGCAAGCACTTTAAGATAACTCTAATGCATTTCACTTTGCTTTTACATATATATATATAGTGAACTGCACCTCCCATCTGGAACTGCCTATTACATTCCCAGGCCTTCTGTGACCCCTGCTTAGGAACCCTTGCTTCTTAAGTTGCAATTTACTTCCAATGATACGTCTAGCTTTACTAAATTCACTCCACAACGAATCATGAAATAACATTAAGTTCATGTATGTGCTTTCACAGGATTTATAGGTCCAAACTTGGAAGATTCTGGTCTGAGTAAGTACAGAGGCTCTGTGCTGTACCCTGAATACCATATGGAGTTGAGTGCTGTGGTTGATAGAACAGCTGGAAGGGATGCCATCCAGAGGGACTGGACAGGCTCCAGAAGTGGGCCCACGAGAACCTAATGAGGTTCAAGAAAGCCAAGTGCAAGGTTCTGCACTTGGGTAGGGGTAATCCCAGGTATGTGCACAGACTGGGAGAACAACTCATGGAAAGCAGCCCTGATGAGAAGGACTTGGGAGTCCTGGTGGATGAGAAGCTGACGTGAGCCAGCAGCATTGAATTGCAGCCTGGAAGGCCAACTGCATCCCGGGCTGCATCAAAAAAGGGGTGGCCAGCAGGTCATCAGAGGTGATTGTCCCCCTCTACTCTGCCCTTGTGAGGCCCCAACTGGAGTACTGCGTCCAGGCCTGGAGTCCCCAGCGTTAAGAAAGATGTAGAGCTGTTGGAGCAGATCCAGAGGAGAGCCAGGAAGATGATCAGAGAGCTGGAGCACCTCTCCCATGAAGAACAGTTGAGGGAGCTGGGCTTGTTCAGTTTGGAGAAGAGAAGGCTCTGGGGAGACCTCATTGCAACCTTCCAGTACTTGGAGGGAGCTTATAAACAGGAGGGAGAGCGACTTTTTACCTGGGCAGATAGTGATAGGACAAGGGGAAATGGTTTTAAACTAAGAGAGGGGAGATTTAGGTCAGACATTAAGAGGAAATTTTTCACCCAGAGGGTGGTGAGACACTGGAACAGGCTGCCCAGAGAAGTTGTGGATGGCCCATCCCTGAAGGGGTTCAAGGGCAGGTTGGATGGGGCCCTGGGCAGCCTCATCTGGTGGTTGGCAACTCTGTCCACAGCAGGGGGGTTGGAACTAGATGATCTTTAAGGTCCCTTCCAACCCAAACCGTTCTATGATTCTAAACAGCTACTTAACACAACACCCTGTCTATGTTCAAGACAGAAGAAGCATCTGTGTCACAGATCACTGTGAAATAAAATCCCCACAGTTCTTTTTAATACTAAGGAATTAAGGATGAATTTTCAATACCAAAGGTTTGCACCTTCAGATGCTGTCACATATCAAATGAATCAAGCTACTATCTGCCATACACACCTGCTGTCAGCACACTTCCAGTTTCAGAGAAAACACACAAGCCACAGAAACAAATGATGCATTTTGGGCAAAATTAGGAGTGAATGGACATTTAGTCCAGCTGAGTCACAATTCCTTGGTTTGCTTTTGGTTATGTGCTCAAACTCTTAACAACTAATGAAAGGTGTGCCAGAACACCTAAAATACAACCCTAGTAATTTTATTTCATAAATTGAGAAAACACATATGAAAAAGTGAAGGCATCACTTTGAAAGCATCATCTTTCCAAAGCCCAAGCAGTACCTACAGAGAAAACCACAGTTTAAATAACAATATTCTTGTTCTCTCTTCTTTCAAGCTCAACTTTTCAAATAAACACCAGATGCAAACCCATTTCTTGAGAAATGTGCTCAGAAAACAACATATAGCTAGCTATACCTGATTTGGATTTTGGCATGGGTCTTTTGAAAAGATTGACTGTCCCAAGGTCACCAATGTCCAGAGCTTGTTTCTGAATAGAAACCTAGGCAAAAAAGAACACTGTGTGATGTTTGCTCTCATTGCAAGTGTATAAATAACAAAACAAAACCCATGCTATATTATTAGAGTTTCTTTGGCAAACCTTTATATAGGCTGATCCTTCTAAATCACTTGGAATTTGAACATCCAAAGGACAATAATCGTCCGGTATCTTTTTATCCAGGTCAATGTCAGTGTTCTTTATCACCTCAAATGTCCCATGATGAAGAAAAAGGGAGCCTAGGAAAGGAAGAACAGAGACACACGTATTATAAAGCACCTTCTGTAATGAAGCTCATACCTCCAATTTGGAAGAATGTGTATTTCTAAGTCTCCAAACATCCACAGCTGCACTTGACCCAAATTTCTCAACAAATTATTAAAAGAACAGATAAATTAGAAAGTTCATTTCAGCACATCAGCATCTCAGTCCTCCACTGTGTGATGTACAATATTTTATAGTAAATTAGCAAATAGCATTTAATGGTTATAGGAGCAAATCACCAGTGTGAAGGTGGTTTTCTCCCAGGGGAATGAGAAAAAAGGTATTTCGTTAAAACAAGACAAAAAAATTAACTGCCTAAAGTTTTGCAAGCAAGTAGCTTAAGGTGCAACACGTCCAATGATTTAAAGGAACGATGACGATGCTTGGCTTGCAGTCTTAAAACTCTGACAGTTGTGTTCAGTCTGTAAAAACCAGCCCTACAGCCAGTCATTCAGGTGAGACTGATATAGGCAGATGCCCACATCTCTCCTAGTTGCATCCCTTTTACAACCAGAGCATGGTTCATCTGGTTTAGGATAAATCATCTAAAAAGAGACATATCCTGGGTTTCATCTGCAACTTCTTCATTAACACAAGATTAACCACCCTAAATTTGCCAATGAAGACAACTGGAGCCCAACATAACCAGTTCAGATGCCTGCTTTTTATGTACATCTTGAGTTTAGCAAGACTCTTTTTACTCCTTCGCTCCATAACTGGCTCTAGAACTCTGGGCTGGTTACTCTGTCTCGCTGGAATCCCCGAGATAGTGCATATTCTCAGCATCATTTCTCACAAGCGTAGGAATAATAGGTATAATAAATCTGTCTTCACTCAGAGAAAAATGTAAGATGCTCCTCAATCTTTTAAAAATGCTTTATAGACCAAATGTAGATAGAAGGCAAAGATTTACAAGGTCTACCTGCCAACTATCATGGCAGAATTGCTTCTGTAAAGGAATCTTTACTATAATCACAGTAAATCACAGTCAGCTTTTAATATAACTTTCTAGGTTGAGGATGGCAGGATATTTTCCTTGATAATAAAACAAGTTTAACCCTTTTATAACTGTCTCATAACTGTAATATTTTATTATCTAATACTATTTGTTATAAAAAATATTCCATCTGTTTTTCCAGTTACCAAAAAAGGTAAATATTGTAAAATATAAATATCCATTCTTGAGAAAAACGAGACCCAACTGTTTACCTGCACTTCTGTAGCTCAGATCACCGAGAATTTTATCTCCCACTTTTCTCAGCTTCCAGTGTTGCCTCAGTCTTAGCAGTTCAGAGTTGAAGTCTCTTTGTCGCTTATTTTCCTGGCTTTCTGCAACTGATTTGGATAATCTTTCTGCACCTTTCAACAGGATTTGAGCTGCTCCAGCTAATGACTTCTTTTTTGAAATCAACTGTAGAAACTGGGGATTCTAGTAACAAATAAAGACAAAAATTTTTGTATCTTAATTATAAAAAAATTATTAATAGTGGACATAATTAGCAGTGACTGATGACTTGGTTTTGCTGGATGTTCAGTAACTTACTTAGAGTAACTTTCATGACAATGTCGTACAGCCACAATTCGCATTCTGATTTAGTTTCACCAGAGGCCTTTGCAATCAGCCTTACCTCCCACTCTCAGCCTCCTCCTGACCCATAACGAGCTGTAGCAGCACATCACAATGAACATTTTACTAAATTCTGTATATCATACATGAAAAACGTCACTGAAATTAAATCTTTAGTATCAAGCCCGAGGCTTTGAGCAACCTGATCTAGTGGAAGGTTTCCCTGCTGATGGCAGGGGGGTTGGAACTAGATGATCTTTAAGGTCCCTTCCAATCCTAACCATTCTATGGTTCTATAAAGCCATAAAAACTGTACAACCAGGTACAATATACCTGTTTTGGAGAAAGGGGATCCTGCACAACTGGATCCAGAGTCATGAACTTCTTATCCTTGACAATACTGAGAACATCATACAACACACACATCTCGGTCAAGGCGCTTCGCAAGTTGTTCCTGACTGAATCCCAGGGCCAGAGCGACGGCTGAAACTTCACCAACCCTAAAAATCGGGAAAACAAGGGATTGTAAGAAGATACGGCGCAAGGCTCAGAGAGATCACGGCGGCATGAAACACAACGCAGCCACGGAATATCTGGATCCACCCTTTCCCACGGCGCCGCTGTAACGTGCTGGGACTCGCTGGCGAACAACCGGGCCCGACCCACGGCCACCCGCGGGCATCCGCGACGGAGGGCGAGCCAGAGCCAGGCCCAG
>NW_010338381.1:0-9626 GCF_000700745.2 Antrostomus carolinensis
AGGGATCTTGGAGAAGGAGCCTGGAGAGACCTGCCACCCCTGCTCCCACCCAGGCTGAGCCCAGCACCTGCGGCCGGGCTGTGAGAAGCTGCCTGGATCTGGTGGCCTCCAGCACCAGGATGCTGCCTCTGGGGTCCTTCACCCCCAAATCCCCCTCCTGATGCCAGAGGACACAGGAGCAGCACCACTCACCCCTCTTCCCAACTGGCCCAAGGGAGAAACTGAGGCACCAAGCTGCCACTGATGCCCTCCTTCCTTGGAGGCTCAGTGCCCATGGGAGAACACTGCCCTGGTGCTGTTGTGGAGGGAAGCAAACAGAGCCTGGTTACAAGCAGAGATTGTTAGTGGCACACAGGTGGGTGCAAACGTCCCCAGGGCCACTGGGCACAGCATGGCACTGGGACAGAGCCCCCAGCACAGCCCCTGCTCAGGACCCACCCATGTGGACTGTGCACCCTGGCACACTGCTCCAGAGCACCCTTGGGCTGCGAGGTGCCGGTTGCATATTGGGGGGGGAGGGGGGAGGGAGAAGTGGAACACAGCTCCCCATTTCCCTGCTGGCTGGTGAAATAAAGTCAAAGGAAAGCAACAGGGGATTGCACTCGGGGGGAAGAGGGTGCTTTTTTATAAGGGCAGTTAATGACAGACCAAGGGGAAATGGGTTTAAGCTGAAAGAGGGTAGGTTTAGATTAGATATTAGGAAGAAATTCTTCACTATGAGGGTGGTCAGACACTGGAACAGGTTGCCCAGAGAAGTTGTGGATGTTCCCTCCCTGGAAGTGTTTAAGGCCAGGCTGGATGAGGCTTTGAGCAACCTGATCTAGTGGAAGTTGTCCCTGCTGATGGCAGGGGGGTTGGAACTAGATGGTCTTTAAGGTCCCTTCCAACCCAAACCATTCTATGAGTCTATAGGTGGGAACAGCATGCTTGGATCAGCCAAAGGGGGTGACACACACAGTGAGAACTGATCCCCCAAAGCCCTGGAGATGTTTTTCCTCCCCATTTTATTAAGGGACACAGATCCTGAAAGCCATGAGAGCCCCTGGCCTGGCCTCTGCACACCCTGCCCCTCCACATAGGCTGGCAGCAAAGGCAAAATCAGCCCAAGACCTCCCTGGCCTGTGGCCCACTGTGCTGGAATGATGGATCTGTGCCCGGCTCTGTCCCCACCCAGTGACAATGATGGGGGGGAAGAAGGCCACAGGGATGCCAATAGAACCATCACTGCAGCACTGCATGCTGGTACCACTCCCAAAGGGCTGCATGTCTGGGTCTGTAGCAGAGCTGAATTCTCAAAGACATTTCAGAGCAGGCAAGGGATGATAGGGCGAGACCAGCACAACTCCAGGCTGGCTTGGTGGCCCTAAGCTGTCCCTGTCTCTGCTCCTGGCAGCAAACAGGCTGCAGAGTGGAGCTGGCAGACCAAACACACAGAGGGCAGGAAGGGTCCAGGGCTGCCCCAAGACACAACTTTCCACAGGACAGTCTCTCGCAGCAGAGGAGAGGAGCTACTGAAGCCAAAGGACAGGAGGGGAAAGGAGTGTAAACAAGACATTACACAGGGGAAAAAAACCAACGAGCTGGACATAGTGTCTGAAACTGGGAGGGAGAAGAGGTGCTGCCTGTTCCAATGGGAGTGATGAAGGCAAAGAAGCCCCATCCCCTCTCGGGACAGATACACACTAAAACCCAGGGGTTTATGTCACCGGGCTGGTGACAGCAGGGACAGCACACAGGGACAGCAGATGGGAGATGCTGGCAGGGGCTCAGCGGGGCTGGCTTGGCAGATGCTGGGTGGGCAACAGTGCCTGAGAGCTGGCACATCGCAGGCCACAGCTCCTGGGTGGCAGAGCCAGAAACGGTAACTGCTGGGCACAGATTTCTGTCCCTGCCTCTGGGACAGAGCAAGCTGCTTTATGCCCAGCAGATTCCCAAGGCAGGGAACAGATCCGTGCCGATGCAGAGGCAGGTTGTGCTGTAACCACTGAGCATCAGGAGCCTGAGCAAAAGCCCACTTGACAGATTACATCAGGGGATGAAGCATTCAAAAAAAACATTCCTGCAAATGTCTCTTTCTCATTCTCCATCCTTTCTCTCTCCCTTCTGTCCTTCATCTGCCTCCCCCTGTTTTCTGGCCACCCTGCTGAGCACAAACACCCACAGCCATCTCCCAGCATAGTCCCAGCTGCTCACTGGGCTCTCTGCACTGTGGTGCAACCATTTTCTCCATCCTTGGGGCAGAGGCTGTTCCCAGCCATGATGCCTCCCACCCCTGTCCCATTCTTCACCCCTGCATGGGCTTTGCTGCATGGCAGCTCCTGGGGAGCCCCTGAGCTCTGCACCTGTGTCCTTGTCCCTGCAAGGACCCCCACAGGTCATTTGTCCCTTCATCCATGGGGAGATGTCTGCTGGAACTGGGGTGTTTGGAGGTTGCTTGGGTTGGAGCAAAGCAATGGAAATGCTGCTGAGCTCTTACCAAATTTCAACATCTGTTTCCCTGAAATCTCCTTTTCCAGCTGAAGACAACAGGCACATGGTAAGGATGCTCTGCAAGGAGCAGGTTGGTTCACTCAGAGCTGAATCATGGGTCCCTCCGTCCCTTTGCCACGTTGCCAAATCCTGGCTTCCAGGTGGCAACAGACATCTTGGTCCTACTTGCCCACAGTCCAGCTCTTCCAGCCCCAGTTTTGCTGGGACATCAGAAACACTGCACCACAGGTTCTTCCCTCTTCCTCTCCCCTTTTCCTCCACCATTTGCATCAGCCTGCTGGAGCATCCCCTCTAACTGGGACCTCAACAGCTGCTCCCACCCTACCTGCTGTCATATCTCTTTGGGAAGAGTTGGCAGCTCTCAGGGACTGCACATCACTTCTTCCCCTTGGTATCTCTGTTTCTTGCTACCCACCCTGAGTCTCCACAGGCCTGACAGTGCTTCAGAGTGATCCATTCTGGTTCACAATTTCCTGATCAACCAAATAACCAGGAGGTGGCAACCCCTCTTCCACTACTGTTCCCCCACTGCTTACAGAAGGTGAACTGCACATGGGAGCATGACCCTTCAGCCTATTCCTCTTATCAGGCACTTTATTGTATGAACCCCACCTAGGGAGGCAGCAGGGGGGATGGCCAGCAGCACACCAAAACCTGGTCCTTGCTGTGACCTGTGAGCTGCAGCCTGGGCATCTCCATGGCCAGAGCATCTCTGGGTTGGGCTGGAAATCTCAGCAGCAAGTAGACAAGCCAGGGACACCCATGAGGCTCCCTATGTAACCCCAGCCCATAGGATCTCTCCAGTCTTCCTCCTCTTGGTCTTTCTCCTGCTCCCTGCCAGGCACCCATCCCTCCCAGTGATTTGTCCAGTGTGGAGGTTGTCCCCTGCCAATAGCTGGGTCCATCTACCTGCCAGTTAAGGTGGCACACTGAGGTTGAGTGAGGCTGGCTCTGCAGCATCACCAGGAGAATTAAGAGGTCGAAAGAGAAGACAAACAGCAGCTTTGAAGCTTGAGAGTTGCAGCCCTAATAGCCAACCGTGTCCACTCCCAGCTCTTTTCAAGGGCACGTCACTCACGGTAATTGCAGGGCAGAGCAGCACAGCCTTTTACAGAGCTGTCTCTGCTCCATCCCCTCGCTCCTTCCCCTGCTTTGCAGCTGTAATTAACACCCTTTGGTCCTGAACTCAAAAAGCCACCAAGCGACACTGAATCCAAGAGGGGAAACTGAGGCACAGACAGTCACTTGTCCCCTCCTTGCCATTCTGCAGCAGGCAAAAGCCCCCAGGGTAGGTGAAGCCCCCTCACTGCCACTGAAGCATGTGGATGAGCAGCCCCTTCACAGCCAATCTTCCTGAGCAGGGATAGCCAGCATGATTGGAATGGGGATATGAAGTTTTGGGACAAGAAGGAGCCCTCTACCTTTGGAGAACAAGCAAATCTCCAGGCCACAGGAATGTAAAAGGGGCTTCTCTCCCTGCTGGGAGCTGCCTACTCAAAGTTACCCCTCTTTGGTCACCTGGAGGTGACACGTCCAGAAGATGCATCTCAGAGAGCAATTGGATGCTCCTTTCAGTACCCAGGGCTGGGAAGGGCCACTCAGACCTGCAGGGCCCCAAACAGACCTGGATTTGGGTAATTTTGCAGTGACACAGCTGGGGGTGAACGCAGGTCAGTGGGGTGGCCTTTCCAAAGCAGCACGGCTGTCATTTACACAGCCAAACGCACCCACACATCCCTGTCTGGTGTGGGACACACTCCTCTAGTAATTTTTTGTCCATCGCTACCCTGTGTGTTTCCAGTCACTAACTTTCCAGGGGCCTTTTTCCACTGTGTAAAAGCTGTACCTACGGCCAAAGTCTCATCTTAGCACTGTTACCACCTCATCTCATCTTGCACAGCCCAAGCAGGTGACATCTTAACCGCTCTCAGTAGTGGCAGCTCTTTCTAGATCTCCAAGTCCCCTTTTCTGAGCTGGTCATAACTTCCCAGCACCCTTTCCAGGGTGCAGGTATCTAGCAAAGGAGCCAGCAAGGAGCACTTGCTCCCCTGGGACAGCTAACTGCATCTCTGTGGGATGGAGTGCTTGTCCCCTGGGTACCCTGCTCCCAGCCTGGGGTTTCTCTCTGCAGCAACCACTGCACCTAAAGCCCCACAGCTCATCTTAGAAATTGCTGGGAAGGGGTGTTTCTCCTCCACCCTAAACTAGGTTGAAAAGACAAAGGGAAAAAAATGAAAAGGACCATTTCAGTGTTCACTGGGATAAAAGCAATCAGCTTTCTAAGGAACAGCAAAACTGGCCTCTGCTCCACAGCATGTGTCCCCCCAGGTCTGCTGGGGGGACAGGGAAGGCAGCCACTCTCTGAGCAGGTATTTGGGCTCCATGGCAACCATAATTTTATTAATCAAGGCTGGCACAGACTTAAAATGCTTTTTTTACCTGGCAAGAACACTGGGCTTTTGCAGGTCCCCATCAGGCTGATTTGCCCGGGGCTGCTACCTCAGCTGTGCCCCCTGCGTGGTGATGGAGCAGGATGAGGGCTGGTTGCAGGCAAGGGCATCTCAACAAGAAGCCACACAGCCTCAGCGCTGCATCCCCCAGCCAGCACAAGGCCAAAGACCATGTTTTTCTACCAAAGCCAGGATGAATCACCCAAGATCAAAAAAGCATCAGGTTATTTATTTTTCCCCGAGCTGCAGATGCGTCTGTCAGCCTGGGCTTTGCTAACATGCCATTTTCCTGCCTTCCCCTCACCACCTCCTTCAGCTCCTGTCTGACACTGCCCTGTGGCTCCGTGCGGGGTCAGCAGAAGTGGCAGAGCAGATGCTGGCACCAGGAACAGCAATGGAGATGGCATTTTGTACCCCTTTCCAGCATCCCTGGGGAGGAGAGATGCAGCTGCAAGCCAGGTGGTCTCACATCCCCCAGCCTCATGCTCAGGGCACAGCTACAGCCACATTTTCCTTTAACCTGGAAAATCCCAGTTTGGGGAGGACGAGAGGGAGCCTGCAGCAGGTCCCAGGGCTGTGGCAGAGTGTTCTGTGTGTCCAAGGAGCAGCAAACAAACCATGATGGAAATCCCTTGCTCTGGCTGAACGCTGCTCCATGGCAAAGGCTGCGACATGCTTGGTGGGCAGGAGGGGCTCTGTGCCTGGACAAACCAGCCCTGCCTTCAGCCAGCAATGCAGCCAAGCCAGGGGACACCCAAAGGAGCATTTCACCAGCTGAAAATATCCCAGCCAACCCATAATGAGCTTGGGATCACCTTGGCTACAGCAAGACCTTCTCTGGAGCACATTTAAATGCAGTTCAGACCCAGGGCATTTTCCCAAGCATCGAGGAGTCACTTTATGGTCTCTATTTATTCCCTTCCAAACCTCCTCCTTTGCGAGTTGTCAGACACAGACAATTACACGGCACAGCATAGGGACAGCCTCCCTTCCCATTCTTTGGGTCAGAGCCACTGTGTGCTTGCAAATTAATTTAAGGTGCTCACTAGGTCTCCCAGGATTGATTGCCATGACTTCTATTAGCTCTTCCACCTGGCCCATGGTAGACATACATTCTCTAACTGCACATTGCTCTCAGCACCCAATTCATAAGCCTTTAAATGGGACTAGGGAGAGGCTTTCAGCTAGAAGGAAAAGCAGCTGCTCAATCTCTGCAAAACCTCATTTGCAAAGAATATTGGGCAAGGAAATAACGTCTCTGTGATGGGATCCTGTTTGCCACGTAGTGACTCACTCTCCGAGTCAAGATTAAACTCTTCAGCCATTAAAAATAATAATCAACAACCAGCTACAACAACATCCCAACGAAACACAAATGCGGCAGCAAATAGAGATGTAGGCTAGAAAGGGGGAAACTCATCGTGGGGTCTGTAGTGGGAGCTTCTTACACTGGTTACTGGCACCTTTACTGGTTCACTGGGGAAAAAAAAGGGCTGAGGGTAAGAGGGTGGCGGCTTCAGGGAGAAGAGCAGGGAACCCTCCCCATATCTGCAGCATCCTCTCACAAGGCACAGGAAAAGTTGCATGGATCAGGTGGGAGAGGTGAGAACGCTTTGGAGAGGGTCACACTGACTTGATGGTCACCCTATCGCCTGAAATGTCACAGCAGTCCCAGAGAACATTTCAGTCCAGTACGGACCCTGGTGCTAATGGTAAAGGAGAGGATCTCCCAGCAGAGCTGGGCTCGGGGTGCCTGTTGAGGCCCCAGCACCTCCCTACCCAGCTGGCAGCCAAGGGTGAGGCCAGTCCTCCACGCAGACCTGCCTGTCCCAATGCCATGTTCAAAGCCCTTTTCACACGGCCACAGAGCTCAACTGCCAGGCATGGGACAAGATGCAGCTTTGCTATGCAAGAAGAACCAAGCTCTGCTGCAGGTCCTGGGACAGGTTTTTTACTTTAAGCCTCACTTTTCAGGCACTGATAAACTTCAGGGCTGAACTTTTCCAGGCTTGTTCTGCACCCAAAAGATAAATTCAACTCAATAAAGTGGGGCACATACACAGGCTTTAATTTTTTCCAGCAGAAAGCATGTGCTTCAGCTAGAGAGAATCAAAACTCAAGGCACACCATGAGCCTCAGGGATGCCAACATGGCAACTTTAACATGAATGAAAGTGGCCTGAGCCTCCAGGAGGAGAAAAAAAACAACCACAAATGTGAGCAAACAGCTTTAAATACTCCTGCTCACCTCCCTCAGCCCAAAACCACAACCCAACCACCCATCTCCTCCTTGCCTCCACCTGCACAATCCTCACCGACCCCTCTTTGACCACGTTCACACAGGATTTGGCAAAAGAAAAAGATCCAGCCTGTGTCTACCTTCACCATGAAACACGTAACAACCATACCTGGAGATGCTGGCAAACCCACCCGCTCAGTGTGGCACAGGAGGGGCCAAACGAGAACCCACAGGGCCAAGTTACATCAGCTCAATTATGGTGTGACATGTACAGTGATGGAGTGAAGCCAGAGGTGGGGACACAGTCACAAACAGGTTAAGTGGACACATGCAGGGTGGCAGGTGTGGATGACACCCACCCTGAAAGGACCACAGCAAGACACCAATCACCCTGCCATGAGCTGAGACCTTGGGGACACCCAGGGGGTGGGAGAAGATTAGGGATGATAATTCTCTTGAAGCAGAGGGATGGAGACAAGAGTCTCCCAGCCTGATTCCCACACTCAGCAAGAAACAGGAATGAATAATAAAACACCCCACCTGCAAGCACTGAGGATAAGCCCAAACCTCCATCTCACAACCGGTCCAGTTCCCATCTCCAGCAGGATGGCAGCCCATGGTGAAAGCCATCAGGCTGGCACAGCCTCACCACAGGAAAGCTCCCACTGCTGTCCAGTACAACATGCTCCCAAACTGGGGAACAGGCTCTGGGGTAGCTGCATGCACCCCAACTTCTGCCTGGACCTGCTGCCAGCCTGGTGGTGGCAGCAGCATCCTTCCACCCTATAAGCCCTTCCTACATCTTCTCCCCAACCCACCCAGAAGGCCAGTCCCCACTCTCAGCCCCTTTATAGCCCTGGGAAGCACCTGGGTGAAGGGGTGGGCTGGGTTAACCCTCTACTCACCAGCAACCAGCCTAACGCCACCTTCGCCAGCAGCTCTAGAGGAGAGGGGTTGGGGACAGTTGTGCATCTGTATATTTGGCACATGCATTTCAATTGCCCTGTCTCACTCCATCCTATCAGTCCCCTCTCCTGTGCTTCAGTGTCCCTCTGTGTCCCCACCTGCTGCTGCAGTTCTAAGGATAGGGCTTCCCAGCCAGGCTCAGTGGCCTCCCAGGAGCATCTTGGCCTCTGGTCACTTCCCGTGCCCCAAAGTCCCCAGGAGCTGGGCATTTCCAGCAGCTCCACTGGGAAGACAGGACAAATGCCAGACCTGGCTGGGATTTCCTCTCCCTGGCTGTGCCGGCTGCTCTGGCAGCAGTGCTGAGCAGCAGCCTGGTGCTGCCTGCCTGGATTTGGCCCAGATCCCATTTCCTCCATGCTTTTCCCCAGCCCATGGCCTCTCTCCTTCTTGCCAATACTGTGGCAGCCCCTCGTTCTCAGCCCCAGCTTTTAATGGGCCAAAAATCTCCCATGACCAGTTGAGGGCCTGGGACCCCCAGGCCTCCCGGCTGCTGCAGAAAGCAGTGATTTTCAGAGGAAAGCAGGAATTTGGAGAAGACTTTGGTGGATTAGACACATGGCCAAAACACGGCACCTAATTCACTCAGAGCTGGTGTGAATCCCATCCCACATGGCTGCTGCTAATGACAGGCTTTAAATAAACAAGCAAATGCTGGGCAAATGGGAGAGATTTTCCTCTGGCACCATGCGGCGTTGTCTGCGATGTTTCTTCTCCAACTCTCCCTCCACCCATCTCCTGTCCCCATCTGGCAGGTTATTTCCATCCCACTCCCTTTTCCCACCAATAATGCGTCTGACGCTACCCAAACCCAGGGAACAGTGAGGTGTGAATGGGAAAGAGCTTCTGGTGAGATGCCACGAGCTGCTTTCCCAAGAGCACCAGGAGCATCGCTTCTTACCCTCCCTTTCTGGTGCTTTATGTTTGCATTAATTCAGATTAATTATGTCCACTATAAAGTGATCAGAGCAAAGTTTCTTCTTCCCTGCCCCGGGTTTGGACACAGTGCTGGGTGATGATTTGAACTGGGAGAAACTCACATCAGTGAGGCAATTCAGGGACGTACCATGGTGCAGGGAATCCTCTGTTTGCTGCTGCAGATGCTGTTTCCAGACATGACCAACTTCAAATTCATGGCACAGGCAGCAGGGCTGGGGGAGAGCACTGGCAGTGGGGTACAGCCCCCCGGGACAGGGGCTGTGAGTCCCCCGGGACAGGCACTGTGAGCCCCCGGCCAGCCCATGGAGCGACAGACACACGGGTTTTCTCCCCAGGGTGTGTGGCGGCTGGAAGGAGGTTTCCTAAGGCTTTGAAAGCCACATGGAGGGGTGACAGTCGCCGTTTGCCCTCCCAGAGCTGTGGCATGGCCCGGCGCCCAGACGCCGCAATGATGGGCGACCGTGACCGTGCCGTGGCCACGATTCATGGCATTTTGTCTCCCTCTGGTGGGAACGCGTGGGACCTCCGGCGTGTCCTACGGCCACG
>NW_010338381.1:9669-11966 GCF_000700745.2 Antrostomus carolinensis
CCCATCGCGGGGGGGGGCTGGGGGGGTTGTGGGTGGTTCGCGCTGCGGCCGCTCATTGCAGCCCCCAGGGACCGGGGTAGCAATGTCCACATCGGTGATGATGGGAGCACCTTGGGGACATGGTGGCACGGTGACCCCCTTGGGGAAAGGGGGTCCTGGAGCAGGTGTGGGCTTGTCCATGGGGGAGTGTGGGGGGTTTGGTGGAAAATGGGGAATAGGGGATGTGACACAGGGGGAGAAGGGGTGTGAAATGTGGGGAGAAGGTTTGCAGGAAAGGGAGAGCTTCTCTCAAGGCTGGGGGGTGCAGAGACAGTCCCCCAGCCCCATCACATCCATGTCTTGTGGTCATTCATTGTCCTCCTTTCCATGGCTTGTGGCCATTCATTGTCCCCCTTTCCCTCACCAGATCTTGAGGAGCTTGACCCCTTTGTACTGTCAGGGTTTTGGGGTGGCCAGAGCAGGTGGGGTACAGCAGTGAGGGCGTTGGGGAGGGGAGGGCATGGCACCGGTGACTGATGGGGAAAAGCAGGCAGTGAGCAAGGGTTTGGGGGACACGGGGCGGTGGGAGGGGGACATAAACGCCCTTGCTATTCAGGACAGTCTGGGAAAACAGCGCTGCCGAGTCCTGTCCCTCGGGCCGGGAAAGATTGTGGAACACAGGGACGGGGACGAGGGATTTGTGAAAGTGTCATGTGTCCACACGATGGCACCAGACCCGGAACAGTGTCCCCAGCCGGGGTGACATGTCAGGACCCTCAGGGGTGTGTCAGGACGGCTTTTTTGGCAGTGTCCCACTCGTGGAAGGGGTTTAGGGTACGGGCTGTGCAACAGCCCCCTGCCAGCAGATCTTCCCAGCAGCCCTCCAGCTTTGGGGGCTCCCACATCGGCTCCAGGTGTAAAAAAGGGGGGAGGTGTCTAAAACCTGGTCCTTATGTCTCTGCTCCATCCCCTGGCCTCATCTGCTGTCCCCTCTCTCTACAAACCACCCCTGGCTCAGGTGCTCAGAGCCACCCTCCGGGCACACACTACGGCGTGACAGGGGCAGAGCCTCCCCCCTCCCCACCCGACCAGACAAATCAGAGCCTCTCCCGCCCCGGGAAGGAGGGAGGCAGGTGTAAGGGAGTGGGGGGCAGTGGGATGGATCCTGCCTTGTCCTCAAGCAGCTGGCAGGATGTGTGGGGGCTGCTCAGCAGGGACCAGGGTCTGCTTCTCCGTGTCTGGCAGATGAGGGCTTTGACCATCTTGTCCTATCCCACAGTAGCCTGGGTGAGAAGAAGCCAGGCTGGAGGCCACCACAGAGGGCTTGGGAGGGTGATGACTGTGATAATGACATCCTTACAAATCACCCAGGTTAAAACACATACTATGTAAGCTGATCCTGCACAGGCTCAGCACCAGCAGGATTAAACCCCAAACCTCTCAGCAGGCAGCCAGGCTCTCCTACAACCCCAGCACAGCCTGGGCTCCAGGTTGGTGGCTGTGGGCAAGGTTTCCCCAAAAAAAAAAACTCTTCCCACAGGATATGGGGTCCTTCCTTTCCCTCCCCGCTGCAGCCAGACTTTCTTCTGAGCCTCTCCCCATAAGGCAACGTGGGTTTGTAGAGGATGAGGCCTCTAGAAGGGACTTCAGGGAAACCAGAGCAGTTTGGGGATCCCTCTGAAGGAGCTCCTCCTTTGTCCATGTGCTTTGGCAGAGTGGAGGCTTTCTGTTGCTCACAGCTTCACCCGCTGCAGTTTCCGTAGGCTCAGCAGGGAGCTTTCCTTGTTGGTCTCTGCAGTGGTCCAGGGGGTCCAACAGAGCAGGGATGCACGCCGCACTCCCCGTGCCATCAGCAGGACAGGCATGTGTCCCGGACGGGGCTGTGAGTCCCCTCCATCCTCTGCTCCATCCCCTGCTCCATCCCACAGCCACAGATCCAGACAGACCCTTCACTTCCATGATTTTAGCAGACAAGCCCTTCCTGCTCTCTCCCCAGCTGCTCCTCACACTGGGGAGTCACCCAAACTCCCCATCCCCTTCCTCCTCCAGGAGCCCCGCAGCCCCCCCAGCCCCATTAAGCTCAGCAGCTGTTTAACCACCAGCGAGCCAAGATCCCGTCACAGCAAACAGCACCTCGGCGCAGCTTCGCGCTCCTCCGTCTGCCTGCCTCCATCTGCCCACTCTTGTCCTACATCTCAACTGGCAGCGCCCTGTGAGCAGGGTCTGCCCTTCCCCTGTCCCTCCCACCCTCTGTCCCACCTGTACAGGATGGAAAATTGGCTTGAAGGTCTCTCAAAGGGGTTGGAAACGACCTGGAG
>NW_010338381.1:11999-12493 GCF_000700745.2 Antrostomus carolinensis
GAAGTAAAACACTGCAGGACACCCAGTTTGGCCACATCCAGGGTTTCACCAAGAGATGCTGAGCTATTAACCCCAGACAACCCCTTTCCCACTCAGCATCCTTAGGAGGGCTCAGGTCACATATCCTGGCATTCCCCATCTCCCTCCATACAACCGAGCTGACCACCTCCCACCCTGCTCGGCTCTCACTAAGTAGCTTTGGATAAACCCCTGTCTGGAGGAAGCTGCTAATCCCTGTGTCTCCACAGCAGCATCCCCGGAGTGGGCAGCTTCAGGGATGGGGTGGCAGAGGGGCAAAGCAGGTGCCCAGGGAAAAGGGGCAGGGAGTGGGTATGCCCTGTGTCCACTCAGTGGAGCAAAGCCACCCAGCTGTGAAAAACGGCCAGAGTCCCAAAGCCAGCGGCAGGACGGGAGCAGGGATTTGTGTCTCAGAAGGAGCAGCTCCATCGCTTCCCAGGAAGCAGTTGTCAGGATTTAGGAATAAATCGCCTCCA
>NW_010338381.1:12591-12823 GCF_000700745.2 Antrostomus carolinensis
TGGCCGATGCCCCCCATCGCCCCCCCGTGCCCCACTCCCCACGGAGCCCAGTCCCACCGCTGCCTGTTTCCACGGGGAACTGCGGTTCCTGTGGAAAGAGAGGCCGTTCCCAACTCGGGCAGCTTTTCCGCCAGGACTTCTAAAAATAACAACTCAGGCCCAGCCAAAAAAAGAGCTTTATTTTCCTTTTTTCACTGTTTTAATATGAAGGTTTTGCTGTTCCTCCGGGAGA
>NW_010338382.1:0-17817 GCF_000700745.2 Antrostomus carolinensis
GTAGGTCATGGAGGAGTTCATGCTGGAGCAGAAAAGCCAAGCCTGAGTGCAAGGGTGACAGAATGGAGACGCCGACAGTTGCTAGATGCCAGAGCCGGGGTGAGGATGTGCACTGGACCTGAGGTCTGTCTGCAGCCCATGGATGTCCCCATGCTGGAGCTGGGAGCTGTGCCCGAAGAGGTCTGTGACTCCATGGGAAAGCTTGCTTTGGAACATCTTGTTCCTGGACTTCCAGGCTGGGAAGAGCATCAATAGTGAACTAACTGTAACCCCTGTTCTCTGTCCCCTGTACTGCTGGGGGGGAGAAGGTAGAGAAATCGGGAGCAAAGTGATTTGAACATGGGAAGAAGGGAGGGGTGGGGGGAAGGTGCTGTAAGATGTGGTTGTTACATCTACTCAGATGGATGGCAACGAATTAAATTGATTTTTCTTCCCCAAAGTTGAGTCTGTTTTGACTGTGACCATAACTGGTGAGTGAGCTCTCCCTGTCCTTCACCCTAATCCCATGCCCCCTTTGTTGTGTCTCCCATCCCTTCTCACCGGGTGGGAAGGGTGAGTGCAGGACCGCATGGTCCCACCGTGGGTCAGACCACAGATGGAAAGTTTTCAAAGCCTTTAACATTCCCGAGATCCTTTAAAATTCCTTTTTAAATTCCTTTCAAAATTCATTTTAAAATTCCTGAGATGTGGTATCAAGTGGAAACATCACTTCAGCACATGCCACAATGATGGGCTGGGTTGGCTGTGATGCTGCTTGGAACAACTGATCCACTGCCTGACTGAGCGGAGACGGCAAACTTCACAGGTGATGCCTTGTGTCCTCCTACCAGGAAAACAAATGAGACGGTGGAAGCAGGTCAGCCTTATTCACCTGTCTGCCGTTTGGTCCCAAGTGAGATGGTTTCACTCTGCAAGCATTGCTAAGTGTGAATATCTGCTTCACACTCTCACTTTCCCCTGCAAAGCAGCTTTTTTAGGTAACCTTTTTTAAGCCATGCATTGATATGAGGCAGTCCCGTCACATGAGATGCACACACAGCTGGGGCTGTGATGTGGTCCCATGCTGAAGGCTTTGGCTGCAGCCCTAGTTTCAAAAAAAGGGTAAGAAAAAAAAAATCCTTCCTGATTTCTAATGTTTTCCATGAAAGAGGTGATGGGAAAAAAAAAAAAAAAAAAAAAAAAAGAAAAAAAGGAAGCAATTAACTTGTCAATTCCACAGGGCTGCTTTGGAGGTGTCCTTGGGGACAAGCTTGGGTTTACCTGGTGATGTTTGCAAGCCAGGTAGCCAACACCATTTGGCCTCCTCTTTTTCTCTGTATTGTCATCTCCTGTTTGCTTCTGTCCAAGCTGCGATCCTGCAGGTGCTTCAATAGGCAGAAAGCTCACTTGGTTGGAGTCCTGCCTGCAGGATGGGGACAGACATCTGTCCCTGTCTGCATCACACCGTACTGACATCCACCACCCACATGCAGGTGTGACCATTGCTACACAAAGCAGGAACACCCTCTGCCTCAGAATGTATCAGCAGGAGCGTGGAGCACATCTCAACACGATGGTCTTTCAGCAGAGACCACTTTTCAGCCCCTACTGCCATTTTCTGCTCTCAGACAGATGTGAATTAGGATTTAATTCCACCCAACAGCCTCATGATAAGAAAAAGATCAAATCTTGGAAGAACATACTAATTTAGAAGCTGTAACACAGGAACAGTGGATAATGCACCAGCTCCATGACGTATGGTACAGAAGCATTCCCAGCCGAAAACAACACCATGATGTGACTTCCCCTGCAAGTCTTGTGTCCTATTCTGCAGCACTTTGCACAGCTTGGCCTGGTCCCCCCTTTTTCCAGGATGCCTCTCTCCCTGGCTTGTGCCTGTATCTCCAACCTCCTCCCTAAAGCCAGAGCATTTCTACCTTATGTGACCTCTCTTCTCTGGGACTGGGGGAAGGGAAAAGATCCATGGTCCCTCATCTCTCCCCATGCTCAGACATGCAGTTCCCTTTCCTCGAGTAAGTTCCTTGGCAGAGCCACCATGAACGTGGGGTCAGTGAACCTCAGGAGACACAGGGAAGGGAGGAAGGTGCTGTACAGAGGCAGGCAGACACATGTAGCTGCAAAAGAGACCAATGTAAAAGAAAGTGCACAGGACTCCTGGTACCCCTTCTGTGCTGCAGACACCTCCATCGGGTAAAGTTGCAGTGCCCAGCAGGATTAGATCAGTGGGGAAACTGGAGTTAACAAAGCAGGCACCCCTGCCCTAAACCACTGATTCCTTGTCCCAAGGTTTAACAGCACTGAAAACTTCACAGCACGTGGCAAAGAGCATCCCCTGTTGTCGCAATAAGGGGTCTTAAAGAAGAGAGGAAACATGGAGTGACACTTTTGGGATTGGTGCAAAAAATGCACTTTGGTAGTGGTGACTGGGCTGAGAGAGACACATGAGAAGGGTGGCTTAACCCTCAGTCTAAAGGAGGCTGAGCTGGCATTTCAAATTCAGCTCTCTATCAGAAGGAAAACTGATCCTACATCTCACCAGTTCCATCCAATGTGGCAAAGAAACTCTAAAGTGACTGAAACAGCTGGGTGAAGGCAGATGTGCATAGTGTCATCTATGCTTGAGCTGCAAAACCCTCTGACCGTGCATGTCTTAAGAAAAAGGACAAGGATCTCTCCAGCGTCCACCTAATATTCAGCCTGCTCACACATCAGGTAGACATTTCTGGAGCAGGGATTTCCAAAGCATGTACTGTGGAGATGAACAGTGAAACATGCTGGTCAAAGTGAGCTGTCAATACAGTGACCCAAATGCAAAATGGTCTGGCACAATTTATTCCACATCAGCACACTGAGGACTCGGGCGTGCTGCATGGACAGTCATCCTCACTGAGGACCAAATCCTGATGAAGCTCCCCTTTCCAACGTACTGGAATTTTAAAACCAAGAGGCAGCTTCAAGGCTCGGTCCTTATGTCTGTCTCTTCCCTTATGGGAAGAGCAGCACATCTACTTGTAGCAGAGGTCCATTAAACCACAGTTTTGACTTAAAGAAAGAACATACAAAAAGACACCGGTAAAGGTCAGCAAGCTGCTCTTCCCAGAGCACAGCATCCCAGCTTCCAGCAGTTCAGAGATTTCCTGCATCAGAGGTTATGTCTGGACACATAGCTTACTCACACTCTCCATGGAGGAGGGAGGCTTGTGAAATAAGCAGATATCCCAGTGGAAGTAGTAATGAGCAAAGCATCTCTGTGGGACAGTGAAGTCCCACGTGCCCCGACACCAAGGGTCAGGAGCATCCTGCCACCCTGCCAAAGGGTCCCAGCTCGGAGCTGGATAAAGCTCCAAGTCAGTAACGATATCCCTGTGCTGGGCATTAAAGGAAATATTTCCATATTTTCCTTTCAGACTGCGTTGAGATTGCAACTGTGCTGTGGGGCTGCCTTACCAAGGCTTGCGCACAGCAGGCCAAATCCATATCTCAGGTGATGTTACACTTCTCCTAAGTCTTGCTTTAGGTCTCATCTCCCTCAAGTAGAGCGAGTGGGCTGTACACTCAGCAGCAACTTGAAGCCAAGGAAAAGGAGCATGCCAGCAGACATCAATGGTGTCTGCACTGACTTGTGACATACGTGGAGGTCCCAGCATGATCTCAGGAGGTACGATGGAGTTCAGCAGTAGAGCAGAGAAGTGCTTGTCTCCCTGCAGACTACGCTGCCAGCACTGTGCTTGGGTGTTGCTGCTTTCCGCCAGCTGAGCTAGTGTTAAAAGCATAAACTCTCTCCATGAAAAATCCTCAGTGAAAGCCATCTTCTGCCATTACACTGAGGAGGAGGATGCTATCCCCAGGGAAGCTTTACCCCAGGCAGGATGCTATCCCCAGGCAGCTGAAGTCTGTGCACCAACCAACCTTTACTGGCCAGGTTAGACCAGGCAGGGGAGGAAGAGGGCTCCTATGGCACTTCATCCCCTCTGTTCAGCATGTGCATGGCTCCAGACCCAGGCTTTGATCTCTGAAGACTAGTTTTAATCATGTCTTTAAGCGAATGTAAAAAAAGAGATGTAAGCATATTGGTTTGAGGTCTGAATATGGCATGGAGCAAATATCAACCAACAATGAAAGCTGTTCTAAGTAAACACTGACAAGAGATACTGACTTGTCATCCCAGTACTTTTTAAAGTAGGGGTTTATCTGCATGTAAATCATAAGAGTATTTTTTTAAAAGGTAGTAATCCTAGAACAACTTGATTTGCTCTAGTAACACATTCTGGAAGTCAAATTTTCATTTATTTATAGACAACCAAAATGAAAGTATCAGGTCTATTTTCACATGGCAGGCTTCGAAAACCAAAAACAGTCACAGGAAAATCATTTGTGATGGAAAGTTACTGTCCTCTCACTGGGACTGCTCAGTCTGTGAGAGAAGGAAAGGGGAGGGCAAGGCTGTATATATATATATATATATATAGTGAGTCTGTGTTTATTTTCGTATATATATATATTTATATAAAGAAGTAAGACTCATAATCTCAGGAGAAACCAATATGAATATTTTTAGTTAGCATGAGAAGAAACAATACTGTGACCCCTTGCTGGGAGCTCAAGGCCTGGACATTAGCAGTTTCGGTGAGAGCACAAATTGCAAACAAATAAATCCAGGAGCTGGGTCCCACCACCATAGCTCCCAGCACACGTCCCCAGGACACAGAGGGTGGCTGGGGACAGAGAGGTGTGTGTGGGCGCCTGGGCACTCCCTCAGCTCTCCTGTGGGAAGCCTCCAGGGAGGCTGTGGGTTCTATAGGAGCCTTATATGCTGCATTCTGCATTTGTGAAAAGCAATTATAAAGTCAATTATAATATTTTTTTTCTTTCACTATAACAAAGAGCATCTCTAAGAGAGTGTCTCATCCAAACTCCTTTGCTCTGCTGCATCCTCCATTTCCCCAGCTTTGGCTGAGCTGTCCCTGAACAAACACCAGCCCTGACCTGCTCCCTTCTCCACCTGCTCCAACGGCTCAGCACCTCTGTAAGAAAAGCTGTCATCAACTTGCACCCCAAAAAATCAGCATCTAAAAATATCAGCTAGTCCTTTTATAAATCAAAAGGGAGGCACATCAGATAAAACCCATCAGAGACCCGGTGGATGCTTGGTGCGTGCACACCATGCCACCTGCCTGGGCCAATGGGCAGCAAGGCAAGCCCCACGTGCAGCGATGCTGGTCGACTTGTGGAGAACAAAACCCTCCACCAACTCTTCCAGAAAAAAAAAAAAAGCAAGCCTTGAACAAACCAGTCCCGGGCCATTTCAGCCAGCGACAAAGCTAACAACCAAATCAAACAGAGAAATATCCCAGCAGACCTCAACTGGCTGAACAAACAAACAGAGAAACTCCGGTTCCAAAGAGCAGGGGAGCTGGGTTATGAAACAAGATTTTTGATACAAAAGGAAGCTTACAGCTATCTCTGGTGATTAGACACGGAACAGAAAGGTCGCTCTGGGTGTCAGGCCACACTTCACACACATGGAGGTTATTCAATCAATATTTGTCCTGGAATCAAATGCGGCAGAAAAAATTGCAAGTGAATGGTCAGCACAATTTAATGCTCGTATTCATTCATGTTGTGCTCTTGGATGGATATGTGTTTTTAAATCTAGCACAACCTAAGCTTCAGAATCCAGCAGGTTTTTAAACAAAATGCAGGAAAATTTGGAATCAAACACTGTATTTGTATACACATTTCAATTACAACTTTGGCAGGATGAGGACCCCTCACCTATGATTTTAGAAAGGGATCTGTGGGTAGGAGGGAGATTATTTGAATCTCCAAGTTCTGGACCTAATGGGAAAAATAATTTAGTTAAGGCTCCAGAAAAACAATCCTGTCCACAGAAACCTTCCCAAAGCAGAAGGGAGGGATTTATTCCTGCTATCACTGCGTTCCCCGGTCACATCACTGCGCTGGCTTTAGAGGTTTTATTTAGGGTCATGGCAGTAACAGCAGGAAGATATAATCCTCTAATGAACAGACAGCTGTTACCCCCTGCCTTCATGAAAATTATGATCTCAGGTTGAGGATATTTTTTCACTGAATCATGATATTTTTTTGGATCCCCCCGTGAGTTTGCCACAACAGACTGTTTGCTTATGTTCAAATCATAAGGTCGTGACTCAATTTTTCCTCCCCCTAGCAAGAGTTAAAGGAAATTTGACCGTAGGGGCCCTAACCATGGACTTTAGAATTTGGCTGCAAATAATGATGATTAAAACACAAACAAAACAAAAAAATAAAACCAGATAAAATCTAACCCTCTCGCCTAGTGACTTAATGACAAAACATGGGCAAGGCACAGCACAACATCCAGTTCACTTCAGGTTGTGATATACCTGATGGGTGGTATTCAGGTAACTATCACAGGGGCAGGACACCTCAAAGTCTTTAATTAAGAGTGGTCTTGTGTGATTAAAGTGAGGTATTAGTGCTGTCTAGGACTTCATAGGTGGCAATTCCAGCTGCAGAGAGGATAGCCTGGGAGAGAAGAACCCCATTCAACAGCACAGAGATTTACAGAAAGAAGTCAGAGACAGAGGCAGGGTGGCTGCTTCAAGGCAGAAGCTTTCAGGGAGAAGTTTATTTTAATAGCCTAGCTGGAAATTCACTGGCAAAACAGCTCCATCAGTCCTTGTCAGGAGGAGTGAGGGCAGAGATTATGTTCCTCTGGCAGCCTGCCCTGCCAAAGCCCCCATGCTCCAACACAAGACAAAGCATTGCCATGTCCTGCATCGGCTGTGCTTTATTCCTTGTGCAGCTAATGCAAAAGAAAAAAGCCTCTAAGTCGGTCACACTGTGTTAAGGATCGCTTTGATGGACTTCAAACAGCCTGCTGAAATTATCCACTGTGTATGCAGGGCTGCACCGCTTCCCCAGGAGATGCTGCAGGAGGGCAGAGGGATGAACGGGGAGCGCTGTCCAGGTCAGGGACATGGCCACATCCAAGGGAAAGGCTCCACATGGTAGGTGGAAAACCAGCGAACCCCATGGGACGGGGATTTAGTGTAGTACTGTTCCTGTGCATCCACTGGGAAAAAGCAGTCCTGCTTCTCTTGCAAACCATTTCTCTTCCACCTGTGCACCTCCTCCCCTCTAAAAACACTCGCCCTCCGGGCAACACTGACCCATACAAACGCTGCTGTTTGGGGAAACTCCCTATTCAAAATAGAGCACCCTGGCATGAAATAGGGTTTATCCTACAAATGGTGAACAGGGCTGGCACATTTCAGGTGGGGAGTTGCTCTTTCTAGGTTTCACCCACACAAAGCTATTGCATTTACATTTCATAACACTGGCAAGGGAATATTCAAATGGAAGAAGGAAAAGAAAGATCCTCCCTGACCTTCCTGAACGCGATCTGCCCCTTTCAGGACTTTGTCCCTCAGTCTGTCTGGCGCTGAGCCAGTGTCCTGCCTCATCCAGTGCTCTCAACTGGGCACTGAATTGGGGCAAAACTGCACAGATTCAGGCACAGTTAAAATGGTGTTTCATGGGAGTCGCTCTTAATGCTCTGTAATGTCTTTCTTTAAATAGCCACACATTTGGCCTAAAATTACTTGGCTTGATGCCCTTTAAAAATATCCACTTCAGAAACAATTGCAATGCTGAATTTGAGCATTTGAAGTTCTGGGACAAATGATACTACCTGCATTTGTCATCCTCTTACCTTTATGGGCCATCATACTCCTGCTTCTCTCTGCAGTCCAGGTATACCTTGTACAGAGCAGTAAAAGCAACATATCCCTCACCTATCTTGTTCTAGTTGGCAAGTAAATACTCAAGGCTCAAGACCAGCAGATGCCTATTCAAACAAATTCACGTCTTATCGAGCCCACAAATGATTAACACGCCCATGTTTTCACTCCGTGGTTCTCCTGTGAGCTATAAGGGTTTTTCTAAAGAGAGAAACTGCAAACAGTTATTTCCAAGGGCACAGTGTGATCCATGATATATTATCAGATATTATATTTAGTCCACTGAAATGCTGATTAGGTATCGTAGTTAGTCAGTTTAAAATTCCTGTATCTTGTCAAGAACAAAAATAGGGAGAGGTGGCAACATATCATCGCTGTTTAGAGCAGTAGGAGACTTAACCAGGAAATTTCTTGATATTAGAAAGAGGAATTTCAACACTAATTGAAGTTCTGCAATTTTTAAACCTTTCTCTATAGCCTGTTCCTCTTCACCTATTTTTCTCACAAACATGCTTTCTACCTCCAGAAATAAACAATCACTCAGGTGAAACTGTACAGGGAGGTGGGACCTTGTGGCCCCTTGTGAGCTGCTGGGTGGCCTGTAACACCAGTACCACATGAACCAGTGCAGGCAGAAGATCGCTCCTGAAACACGCTTCAGGTTTCTCAAAGCCAAGTGTCAATCCTACCATATCCTACCTTCATTCTTGAAGGCTTTACCGGTACCTTAAGTCTAAAGGTGTCTTAGGCACCTTTAGGGTTTCTTCTTAGGGCCATTTCACCATGATCTGCTGTAAGGATGAGAGAGGAAATGGCACACACAAATGGTCCCTGTGCCTGTACAAGGTGGATGTCTCACCCTGGCCACCCTCTGCACCTCACGTGAGGTGCAAGGGGAGTTGTACTGATGTTAGAGCATCAGTGAGAGAAACCAGGACTGTGCCAGCAGAGACAAAACATTGAACCAGCACTGAGAACAGAGCTAGAGAAGACATTTGAGCAGTGGTTAGAGGAAAAGGAAGACCAGGACTGAAAGATACAACAGTTTAATTTATTTCCACTAGAAAATTAGTATTTCTGGACCCATGGTACCAGATGGGACATGATGGGACCACAGTTGAAGATTCATTTACATCTGTACTGTTGATCTACAGCACATCTGATTCCATTTAGCTGCGTATTTTCCCCAACTTAGAAGCTTGCCTTGAAATGCAAGTCCCAGCCTCCCTGTAACTTCCAGTACGTTCATTCATTACCTGCTGGCAAAGAACTGCAGGTTAAGTTCTGTCTCCTTCATATAATTTACAGGCATAACGGCTACTTTGCTGGCAATTTTAACAGCTTGGAGTTAAAAATAAAGCATGGATACATTTGATCAGCTTCAGTTCAGGGAATGATCATTCAGAATATTGATTCAAAGAAGTACGGAGCTAGCTGCAGCAATCATTCTGGTCTCTGACCGACTGGTCAGAACAACACTTTTCTTCCCCAGGATTCCTTATTTTCAAGGCATATTCAACAGAGCTTTGAAGTTCCAGGGTTTTCTTCTGCAGGCATTGCTCCTGCTGCAAGTCAACATTAAGGCAACATAAAATTCTTACAATGCACAACACAAGACCTTGTTTTTCAGAGGAGATAGGCATTTAAAGCAAATGTGAACATAAAGCCAGATTCTAATATGCTCCCTCACAAAGAACAGCACTCGAATCCGGCAGTAGTCCCATTACAGCCTATGGGATTACTCCTGCCTATGGTGCTTTTCAAAAGGTGCAGCTTTGGGAAATAACACCATGGCTGCAAGGGGGGAGCAAACAAACTTTTACTACTGAGGATCTACTAGTTAGTCCTAATGATGGTTTGAATGTGGTTGATTGCATCTTGCCTCATTGGCAGAGTAGAAAATAATTCTTCCAATTAGTTTCCAAAATGAGTGAATTTAATCAGAATATTGCAGAATACTTGAAATTTAGAGAAAATTTAGTCTTGTGCTAACCCCCAAGATTTTAGCCAGGATTCACTTGTTCTTGCTACAGAAGGCTCTTGCTTTGAGGTAGCTTGTTCCCATAGGAACATGGTCACGCTGGTGTCGTGGAGATGGCTAAAACAGAATAATTCTGCTAAGTATTCCTTCTACTGCTCTAGTTTGAGTGTATGAATTATGTCCTATTATATCTAGTTGGAATTACATCCCCATAGGACAAAGTTTTATATATATATACACACACACACACATACATTTTTATATATAGACAAAATCTTGTTCATTCCTTTTGCTGTGTATCTGAACATTTCCTTTTTTTCCTGAGGGGCTGGCACAAAAAGCATACATCTCCAAAGATGTTGCAGTAGAGTAGAACTAAACCTTGGAAGGTTTAGTTGCAATAAATCAATAAATTAAAACTAAACTTAAACCTTCACTTTGGAAAAGGGAAACATCTATGTGTCAAGTTTCCCAACAGGAAGATCTGCAGACACACTAAATATGTACCAAATGCCATGCTAGGAGAGCTGTACCCTCCTGTTATATTGCCATTTCTTTCAGTTTGCTTTCTGGCCCCTAATTAAGTTTTAATTTGCAACAAATTTTAGAATGGGTCTGAGGGGCTCTTTCCATCTCTTGATTTTTCACAGTTTAATGGATTTATCCTTTCCTTGGGGCTCAAGCAGGCTTGAATGTTATTTGTTGGATTTTAATGCCATCTCTCTTCCCTTACTTCCTTCTATGCTTGAATGCTTCATTTATTTAAACAGCCTCACTGATCTCCACATGAAGATTATTACACTGACGTGCTATTCAATTTGAGCAGAGACAGCAGAAGACTTTGGATCTGTCTTGCCAGAGGACTGCCTTTCTGTTTATGTCATTTCCATTTGCTGCTTACAAAAATTTCCTACCAAAACTTTCGGAGGAGAAATGTATCCCATTTAGACAATTTTTTAGCAGCTTTAATTTCTATTGGATTATGTGAGATGTGCACGTGGTAAGTTATGGTTATTTGTGGCAGGGCTGAGCTGCTGGTTTCACCCCCAATGGCAGTAATCCGTTCCCCACCCCATGGGCAGCCAGCTGCCCTGGCAGACCCCAGTGCAGAGCTGGGGCACCCATGGCCATTCCTCTGCAGGACAATTTGCTGTTCCTCGAGTGGGGATCTGGACTCCCTCCCCTCCCAACATGAAGGCAAGCAGGAGGATTTGGGAAGTACAGGCAGCAGCACCATGTCAGCAGCCCCTGACCTGACTCAGCCCTGATGGGACCCCCTAGTCAGGCACGTGCCAGCATCGGAGGCACACAGACTTTGGCAGCTCAGAGGTTTTTGGGGAGTAAAGCTGCCCACTATCCTCCCCCCTCCAGCCCACAGATGAGGCTGGCCCAAATGCCACACCTGCCCCAAGGTCGCCACCATTTCGTCTTCCTTCTCAGCAGCTCAGCTGCTTGTGCCAGTTTTTCTGGCTGCCCTGGGACAAGAGGCAGAGCTGACCTGGCTGGGTATTCTTATGCTGGAAATTTGCCGGTGGCAAATATTTACCCAGCAGTATTGCTCAGAGGATCCAGGCAGGACCTGTGCCCCATCCCAGGGGCAAGGAGAAGTGGCTTCATATCCCCTGGGCCCCTGTGCAGGTGGCCCGAAGCGACAGGACACAAGGGTGTGGGTACAGGCTTTATTTCTTCTCTCTGTCTGCCTCCTTTCCGCACCAGCCTGCGATGAGCACTACCCACTGAGGATCTCACGAAGTTAAGTGGGCTCTACAATCTTCCCTGAAATTTTGGAGTGAACTGAGCGTGGCGCTCACGGGATATGACATTGCACGCAGACTGAAAAATGCCATTGAGCTGAACGCAAAACCCCAGCTCCCTCTGCCAAAAAGTTTTCCATTTGCCTCTTTCATTGCCCTTGGAACCACACTCCCTGAATTTAATATTTTCAAGAGGAGAAAAAAAAAAATCCTTTGAACTTTTTTTTCTCCCCCTTGGATATTAAATATTTCCAGTCAAGCTGAACTCGTAGGAGAGCGTCTGAAGTTAATCGTTCCACCAGCACATCCCTCTGGGAACTTCAGATGCTATTTATTTAATGTTTTTACTCATTGAAGACTGTGTCTGAGAAGGTGTCAACAGCGTTTTCACTCTCACCCAGCTCCTCAGTCTGACTGTCCTGTGAACTGGAGGACTTTCCTACCCTCAGCAGCCAGCAAACTGAAGGACTTGCTCACATGAATGTTTCAGAAACCTGCAGCCTGTTTTAAAATTATTCCATGGTGATTAAAAATTAACAGGCAGTGTGATGAAGACAGATGTTCTTCTAAGACTTCTCTCTGAAATCTTAATGTCCAGTGTTTCTGTACTTGATTCAAATAATCTCAAAATGGTAACAGGATAAATCACAGCTGCCACTTAATGAAAACCTTAAAACAGCTATTTTTAGCGACCAGTAATTCTGTTCTACTGCAGTTGCAACTTGCTTTTTGTTTACACCGCTACTCAAGGAGATTTCCAGGCAGACAGGACATTTCCCCATTCCTCGTTTCAATAAAGACTACTCCATTTTGAACCTCATGCCTATGTTAACTTATTATGATACTGAAAAAAAAAATAAATCTGATTTCACAGAAGAAAACTGCAGCAAGACAAGGGCAAACAGAGACAGCAGTTGTTTTCTGTACAAGTGCCCACAGTTTTTGTTTTTCAAGGGAGGGAGGAGCTATGTGGCCCTGTTCCCACTTAATCACTCCAGTAGGAGCTAGCAAGAGCCACATTCCAGTTGCAGTTCCGACATGGCCACCTTCCTTGTTTTGTCTAGTTATCCCACAAGCTCACTGAGGCATGGGGAGCATTTTAGCAACACCCACTAAAATGGAGCTCCCATTTCAGCATGGGTCTTTAAGGGATCCAATAGTACACAGAGCAAACAAACAAGGACAGCAACAACAAAAAAAACCCCAAAGCTTGTTTAAGTTGAATGAGAAACTTTAAAATTTCAAGCATGCAAGAAGAAGTGAGGAGGATTCAGGTTGGATGTGCAAGCCCTCAGCCCGCCGTGTGTACGCATCAGACCCTCCTGCAGCTCCTTCCCTCTTCACGTAGTTTGCTCCTTCTTCTGCTCCGCTTGCCCACTCTGCACCTGTGGTCCCGTGTCCCAGAGCAGCTGGGAACATCCCTCCCAGTGATCCCGTAGGTCTGGGACTGCATGTGCTCAGCCTGTTCAGCAAATGCAGAAGGCTGAGGTTTGCACCACTGGCAGTTTTAGCTGCTGGGCAGGACTAAGTCCCTAGCTAGTACTTGTGAGCTATGATTCAAAGGCTTAAAATTGGACAGAGGAGGGTGGATTTTGACAGGAAGGGCACCCTCTCCTCATTCCCCAGCCCCACCTCAGAGACAGAAGCCCACCTCCTGATTTATCGCCTGGGTGTGGGGATGACGGGGTATTTCAAAGGAAAGGTCATGAGAATTTCTAATGTGGGCGAAGTGATGTGTTTTTCTTGGTCTTGCCCTTGGAGCTGGCATAACCATTTTGACCAAAGTTTTCCAAGAAATGTTTGGCCTGAATTGGATCTAGCAATGGAAAATGTTAAGTATTCTTAACAAAAGGCTGTTGCCACTAGCTCCACCTAACGGTACTGTAAGTTGGAGTAATGATCTAGATGCCAGTTTTAACCACTCAGCTAGACTGCCCTAACTTCTCCTAGAGACAAATGACTATCAAATTGTCCCTACCACCCATACGTGCGCTACTAGCCTACTGAAGTTCTCAGGAACCTTTCAACGCACACACAAACACCACGCAAGTGGTGCTCTGACCATGCACACCTCAGCTGATCTGCAGAGACGCTATTTCATCTTTGCTGAGGGCATTGCTTCTGCATGTCCTGCCCCTGCAGTGACCCACAGTGCTCCAACCATGACATCAGTTGGTCACAAATCTCTCCTGCTTTCCCACTGCCATATATGAAATGGGTTTTACGTTAACTGGCTGATGTTGGCACTTACGCTGGAACAATGCAAGCAAACAGAATTAGGTTCTTCATACAGAGGCAAGTGTGGACCTATGCATATCCAAGGAATGTTTGCTCTTCAAACAAGCTGACACTCACGTTAGTGTCAAGCTTTTATGTTTCAATTAGCAAAGATGACCCTCAACAAGTAAACCACTCAGGCTCCTGAAAAATCACCAATGGGAAGCATAAGTACTTAGCATTTCTGAGAATCAGTCTAAATTTACAAGAGACTGAAGGTTAGGGCTTGGCACTGAAACAGGCCTTGCTATCCAGATGCAGTATTAGTCTTTTGTAAAGAATTTGTACTGTATTTATCCAATTTCCATTCTTAACTATGGCTCTCAGTGAAATGCATTCAAACTCCCTCCACTTTTTTCCTGCCAGACACTCCTTCTAGGGAGGAGGCTTATTAAGTTCATATTCCAAGTCTTTCGCCAATGTTAAAACTGCTCTCCTCTTTTGAAGTGCTATTCTTTTCTGAAAAGGGACTCTGGAAAGGAAAGAAAAAAGTGTTTACAAAGATAGCACATTTCTTGTTTCTCCAAAGTCTTGCACAGCAAATCTGCTTACAGACTATGGGAAATGTGCCTAATTGTTGGGATCTGATAGGGATATCCATGACCACTGGTAATAATGGTCTCTGTACTCAACTACAGGAGCGCAGAGGTGTTATCCCCAGACTACTTCTTTGCTGAGCTTTGCATAACAGCATTACCTGACTGATCCTGACAGTCAGAAAACAAACCTGTCAAGATCACAAGAGACAAATTGCATTTACTTTTTCTTCCCCTAGCTGCCTTGGTTCTGCAGCTCTAACAAGTGTCAGTGACAGTAAGAAACTTGTTTTTCTCACTAAAGCAGGCAAACGCTATGCTGAGGCCACTCAAGAACTGGCCTGGTGACTTGGGACCGGTTATTCCTGCAGAGTTAACTCATGCTATAATACAAATCTTGCCTCTAACTCAAATTCCAGGATTCACTTGCAAAGATATTTTTAAGGCTGACTTGGCAAGCTGCTCAGAAGCCCAGCTTTAGCTGAAGGTCTGTAGCCCTTCAGACTGGCTCTTCACATCCTGTTGGCTGCACACTTGCATTGCATCAGGACTGCCCTCACACCACTTACATGAAAACCAAGACAACATGAGGTTTCCACACTTGGATTAACTTTCCTCTGAAGGCAGGTACACAGAGGCACCCATTCTCTACTCTCATTTCTCAAGACTGGTAAATTGCTGAGCTTTCATTTTTGTCCAAACTCCCTCCCCTCTCCTCAAGCTCTTGAAACCCACACACCTGTGTGGACCAGCCCCCCAGATTCCATGTTGTCTCCTAACACCCACAACCAATTAGTCTCTCTTCCAGCTCTTGGTGCACTGCGTGAAAAAGCCATCATGCCCTACCACTCCTATTGCCACTTGTAATCCAACTGCTTACATAAGCCTGTGACCCCTGAAATAAAAACATTTGCTTGCACTTGGTTAGAGCTGGTTGGTTGGAAGAGAACTCGGAGAGGGAAATGATTGAAAAAACAGTCACAGAAGCAACCTTCCAGAATATGTCTTTTTGGTTTTCCTTTCAACTTTGCTATTTCCTCTAGTCAACCACTGGTTCCCCATCAAAGAAAAAAGTTTCAACTGGCAAAGTCAATTTGTTTAACATTTCCACATATCCTCCAGTAGACAGAACTACTAGAGCACATGTAATCATGTATAGTTTTGCTAAGCACAGATCAAAAGGCCATAAGTAACTAGAAAAAAAAATTCACCTTAGGTTGTGCACATTCATTTAAATTTGCTGCTAAATGTATAAATAAGTCTAGAGAACCTGCTATTTCTAACATGCCAATTATCTCTGTACTGTGGTACCCCACTCAGTATCAAAAATAGCTTCACTTCAGACTGAAAAAGTCATGCTTTTCGTCTTGTATGTGGCTTCTCAAACGGGTTTATTCTCACACGCAGTGGAAGGACTGTTTTAACCCACCTTCAACGTGATTTTTGGAAAAGGCAGAGCATACACACACAGTACCCCCAGAGGTGGCTTGTCCATGTTAGACCACCTTCTCTTTAGGTCCAACAGAAGTAGTTAGGTTGGTGAGCACAAGACACACGCTTTGCAAAGGTTGTGCTGGGTGACAAGGTGAGCTCAGCTGAAGGAGCCAGACTAGCAAAGACCTACAATTTATCCCGACCCCTCTAATTTTGGTGCAAGGAGGTTCGATGAGCTGAACCATTCATGTGAGCGTTCCCGATCTCAGAGACAGCATTGTAAAAAGCAGGTGCCAAAAAGCATCTGGACACATGTGTGGACAAGGGAGGAGGGCAACACTTTCCTATGGGATAGTTCTAGAGCAGAGGTCATGGCTCCATTTAAAATAATGCTTACAACAGTGATTTATCCCATCACAAGAGTAATTTTGTGGAAGGAGCGCACACATCTGCACTCATAAAAATTGTCTGCAGTTTGACCAACCTCTGGAACCCCACCTGGCGTTTTGGTAGTGGTTCTCTTTCACAGACCTCTCTTGTGAGAGGCTGGATTTGGAAAATACGCTTCAGGACTCAGTTGCCATAGCAAGCTTTCGAGCTCCAGAGAAAAATACACACTGTGGCTGCTTCCCCTCAGAAATGCAAGAGGAAGAAAAAATCACAGTGTATACCTGACTCATCTGTAATGTAGGAGGTCTGAGTTCCATAACCTATCTACCATCTAGTAGTAGCCCTTGGACCAGAGGTCAGCATCCAGGGAATGCGCTGACCATCAGGCTACAGAGCTGTGACACTTCTCTGAGGCCCAGGGGCCCTCCTCCAAAAAGTCCTGAATTCTTTTTAAAGCAGTACTGTCTCAAAAGGAGCATGGAGCTCTTCCACGGGAGCTGAGTGCATTGTTGCCCCAACACCAGACATCCTACTGCTTCCCACTGCAGGGATGGGGCCTATGGTCAGAAACAGGTATTGCCTGCCCCATCAGAGGAACTTGGCAGGCCTGCAAATCCTCAGCCTTCCTCTCCAAAACAGAAGTTTGACACATTGCAATCACAGGGGTACAGAGCATCCTCCCAGCAGGTGGGAGATGCCAGTTGGGCTCTTCTCTGGGGATGCAACTCTAGCACTCAGGCTGAGCCACGTCCCATCCAAATGATCTATCCCTGATGTGCCACAGGGACAGGCACACCAGTGCCCTCTGTTAGGAAAGACAGCATTATTATAAACCTTAAGAGGGCAGTCTGAAATGGGAACAGTCATCTCAAAATAGCACTTGTCTCTCTAAGAAGGTGGGATCTGGGAAACATCCCTTTTCTCCATCATTTACCTTTCCCTCACTCAGCGCTTCCTGCTTGGGGTGCAGCATCCTTACCATGTAAGGAGCCCACCCCAGGGACTTGGCCTCTTTAAGTTCAGGTTTTGTGGCACTCAGTGTCAGTAAAGGCCAAACTTTCAGAAATCAATCCAAGTCACAGAACTCGATTCTAAAGTCATTGAATGCTCAAAAGGTCAGTTTTGAGAGGAACACAAACCTAGATCCATAGCTTTCTCCAATGATGGGATTAGGTCCCCCTCTCTGACAAACAAGCTCAGTTTTTTTATCATATTAGCAAACTTTTGATAAAATTGCAGGGGGCACTACAATATTTGTGACAGTTTGGGATGACTGTAAATCATCCACCAACTGTTACTGGAATATAATACAAGTCACTGCAACGCTTTGTGAAGAAGGCGCACCTCGCTATCTTGCAACAACCATATGTTCTGCTGTTTGTATGTATCTGTTATCCAACCCTTACATAAGCTGTTGATGAAATTATCATCACGGGACAAGAACACTTGTAGCATGGTTGAGTTGATCAGAATGAAGTAATGAAGAAATGAAGGAGCTTTATGCTGAGGTGGGACTGGCCGCTCGCTCTCCCAAGCCGCGGCTGCAAGAAGTCTGTGCAGTCAGCTGCACAACAGCCGGGGAATGCACCGGTGCTGGGGCTTGGCTACAGAGGAGAGGGCAGACCAAATACCTGCACCTTCTCGGGTGCAGGGGAGAGGGAAGGGCTGGGGAGGGGGCTGCTTTAACGGTTTAAGGAACT
>NW_010338383.1:0-243 GCF_000700745.2 Antrostomus carolinensis
GGAAGACGCAGTGGATGGTACCTGGGGGAGGAGATCAGTGCTGGGAACCATCCCCTGGAACCTCCCTGACCCCCAGAGACTCCAGTGGGCCCCAAACCTGCCCCACTCCCACGCGTGACACAAACATCCTCCTTCCCCAAGCGTTACCACACACACCTGAGGCCACCAGCACTCACCCAGGGGCCACCAGCACCCACCCAGGGGCACCAGCACTCACCCAGGGGACCCCAGCACCCACACAGG
>NW_010338383.1:731-1476 GCF_000700745.2 Antrostomus carolinensis
GCACCCCCTGGCTGGTGGGAGGTGTCACATCAGCAGGATACCTGCTCGCAGAGGGACCTGTAACCGTTCTCCTCCAGGCGATCCAGCTCAAAGGTCTCTCCCAGGAGAGGGTTGAAGGGTTTGCTGGTGCGGAAGACGGTGGTGGAATAAGAGGAGACGGTGAAGGCGGCCACGTAACACAACTGCTCCAAGGAGCTCTCACACCTGGCTGCCTGATCCAGCAGCTCGTGGTACTCCAGATCCTCCGTCAAACGTTGTAACATGGACAAGGGCTCGTTAAAATTCACCTGGAGATGAGGGAGAGGTTAAAATGGGGGGTCCTTGGGGTGTGACCTGTGCCCACCCACCGCCCACCTGCCCTGCTCACTGGCATGGGGATCTTGGATAACTCCTTCCCGATGCAGTTCTTCATGATGCTCCAAAGGTTGAGGCTGTAGTTGGGTTTGTAGGGGATACGTGTTCTCTTCTCCTTCTTGGTGTCCTCTACCTGGTGCTTGTACTAGAAGGTGACACAAGACACAGTGTGAACCCCCCCACTGTGAAAATTGGGGGCACCCCCAGCCCACTCTGCTCCTTCAAACATCAGCTCAGCACACGCCACCCCTGGTCCTACCTGCTCATCTAGGCTGATGTCACTGCTGGTGCCACTGATGTTGCTGCCTGTGCGTCTGGTGGAGGGAGGAGAGGAGCAGAATCAGTCCTGAGTGGGGTGTGGGGTGTCAGGGGGTGGGTGGGGGGCAGCCCC
>NW_010338384.1:0-230 GCF_000700745.2 Antrostomus carolinensis
CCCTGTGAGCACAACCACCTCCACAGCAGCTCCTGGGGAAGGAGCTGAGCAGGCGGGCAGGGCAGGTGGCCAGGGACAACCTGAGCCAGAGCAAGCAGCAGCCCTGGCGATGCCCCGCTGAGTGTGTGAGCAACTGCCGGTGGCCTCGGTCCCAGCACGGACACGGCAGGAGTGCTGGCAGCCAACTGGCAGGGAAAGGGCGCGGGCAGGAAGCAGGGGCCCGGGAGGCC
>NW_010338384.1:327-692 GCF_000700745.2 Antrostomus carolinensis
GCACACACGCCAGCACAGCCCACAGGGACTGGAAATGGCACAAGGACGTGGCTTTGGATCAGCCTGGCACGAGGGGAGGGCAAGGGACAGCCCAGCAGCTTCTCCCTTATGGAGAAGCCTCCAGAACGCTGCACTGAAGCACAACACAGGGTCCCACAGACTCACCTGTTTGGTAGCCACGTCAGAGAGGTTTCGCAGGGTCCAGAGACAGTTCTGGACCAGCCTGGGGCTGGAGCTGGTCAGGTGCTTGCCCAAGGCCTGCATGCCACCTGCCAGGGAAGGAGACACCAGCCCATCAATAAACACCCAAAGCTGCCCCAGCAGAGAGGAGAAGGTGACAGTGGGTCTGTGCGGCGAGCGTGGGC
>NW_010338384.1:721-1537 GCF_000700745.2 Antrostomus carolinensis
CTCCAGCACACGATGCAGCCTCATGGCTCAGCAGAGGCTAAATGTGGTGTGGGAACACAGCTCCTGGTGGGCCAGACAGGCCAGATCCTGCCCACACACGGTCCCAGGAAACCACCTCAGCAGCATTTCAGAGAGAAGCCAGGCCACACGCAGGTGGTTCCCCTGGGCCGTGCAAAGCATCTGCCTGTCTCACACACCAGCTGTGAGATGGAACCTCAGCTGCATCATCCTGACCCCACCAGCCTCCTCCTGCTTGGCACCGGCTCTGCCACAGCCTCTTACCAGCCTCGACGATGGCGGGCTTGTTGCTGGGACACACCGACAGCACCTTGAGCACCCGGCTGGTGGTCCAGAGCAGCTTCTCATAGTTGTAGCTCCGCATGATCTGCACCAGGGCCTGGGGTCCTCCGTTGGCCAAAATAATCAGCTGTGAGACAGAAGGGCCAGGGTCAGGTCAGGGCGTGCGGTGGCTCTGGGCTGCTGGGACCAGCGTGCTGGTCTCCCCAGCTCGTGCCAGGACACAAGTCAGGCAGGATGACCAAGCCCTCAGCACGCAGGAGTGCTCTGGGTCACCCCGCTGGGGTCGTGTGCTGCCACTGTCCCCCGGCCACCCCAACCCCCTGCTCCGGGGTCCCTCACCCTGCACCGCAGCAACCCCCACAGAGCAGCCGGGGGTAAAACCCAGCAGAGCTGATCTACCAGCCAGACTGGGACAGTCTGCGCTTTCGGGGACGCTCCACCGGCAATGGTCGGAGGCGGCAGCGCTGCAGACGGCACAACTGCTCTGCTGCCGGCTGTGGCCGGGGGGCACATGCG
>NW_010338384.1:2091-2473 GCF_000700745.2 Antrostomus carolinensis
TCAGCAGGAGCCAGTGTAGAGACCCAGACCCATCTCCATGGACAAGGTGGTGTGGGGGGCTGCTCCCCTCCTCCTCCTGCCCCCACGCAGGCTCCGAATGCAGCAAAACCCCAGGGCTTTCATAGGTGAAAAGGCTCCAAGTCTCCCACTCCCTTGTTTTGGCGTGAGCAGAAGGATCCACGTCCAGGGGCAGCACAAGCTACCCGCTCCTCTGCCCCCAGCCCAGGCATGCACTGGCAGCCAGCCCAGGAGTGACTCGTACCTCAGCATCCTGACGAGAGCCGGGATGCCACCAGACTTGAAGATGGAGAGCAGGCCCTCGCGGTGGTGCGAGAGGTTGTGCAGGATGCTGGTGGTGCAGCGCGCCGGGTCCCGGTACCTG
>NW_010338384.1:2659-3477 GCF_000700745.2 Antrostomus carolinensis
AGGGGGTCTCAGTGCTGCCCATCTCAGCAGGGAGGGATCCCACTTGGCCGGGCAAGAGCCAGCCAGGGGCTGCCGCGCATCGTGCCGGGCAGGGCGGTGCTGGAGCAGCAGAGCCGGCACAGCAACGCAGGCGAGGATGGCTATTGCTAACAATCCTCATCCAGATGTTCCAGGAGCCAGGCTGCAGCTCCCAGCATATGGTCACATCCGAGAGCACGATGAGAATGGGAAGCCCAGCAGCTGAAAGCCCAGAGACACGCGCAGGCAAACCACACTGCCCTTACCGGGTCCTCGTCATTGAGCAGCTTGGTGAGCTCCGGGATGGCGCGGGTGGCCAGCTCGGCGTCGTCCTGGTAGTTGATGAGATGCACGATGGCCGATTTCAGCATCTGGGAGGGTTCTGCCAGGCGCTGCACGTTGGTCTGCTGCCCCTCGAGCTGGGTGCTGATCAGCAGGGAACGGTCCTCCACCGTCTCAGGGTACATGGCAGCCCGGACACGCTGGGCCCGGGTCATGGCCAGCTGAGCCTCCATGTCCCCTGCAGGGGTAGATGGGGAGATGGGGAGGCAGCGTCAGACCGGGGCTCTCTCTCCAAGGAGCGTTCCCAGCGCTTTCCTATTTCAATCAGCTGAGCAAGAGCTTAGCACGACGACACCGGCAACGTCAGCAGTCCCAGCACGCTCTGCCAGGAGCCGGTGCTTCAAAGTGTAAACAGATTCGGCAGCACAGAGATAAGACAACGCTCAATTAAGCAGTATGATTAGGCAGTTGTCACACAAGGCCCATTAATTAAAAAATTAAGGATATTTGCAACTCTA
>NW_010338384.1:3564-3837 GCF_000700745.2 Antrostomus carolinensis
TCCCCACCTCTGTGGCACAGGGACCGGGCGGGGCTGGGGAGGGCTCGGCCCCCTCCATGGGGCTCTGTCTCCCTGGAGGAGCCGGAGATGAAACCTTCCGGGGCCCATCGCCTCCGGGGGAACCACGAGCGGAGCAAACCAGCCCTCCCGTAAGGATGCAGCTGGGGGAAGCGTCTCCTTTGGCTCTGGGGCTGCGTCTCAGCTTCGCCCTGGCAGCAGTGGGAGCAGACGGGCTGGCCGGTGCGGCTTCACGGCACTGCCAGCAGCTCTGCC
>NW_010338384.1:4350-5015 GCF_000700745.2 Antrostomus carolinensis
ACGCCGGAGTGGTTCCCCGAGGCGTAGGTGTAGGTCTGCTGCCACTCCGTCACCTTGATGGGCTGCTCCATCATGTTCATCACCTCCATGGCTGCTCTACGGGGCAGGAAAAGGAGAAGTTACAGCTCCGGCAGAACCCAGGTCACCACAGAACCCTACTGCACCAAACTGCGCCGCAGACCCCGGCATGGCAGCCGGCCCCTGAGCAGCCCACGAGCAGATCACTATCTGCCCTCCTCCCCCACGCAAGATGAAAGGCGGCACCGGGATGACGAACCCACAGCTCAGCACTTTGCTGCTCGTGTTCAGACACGACCCGCGGCTGCAACCGGCGCAGCCCGCGCCCGGCTGGCTGAGCCGTCAGCCAGTGCCAAAAAACGCCGTGTCTCACCGCCTCGGCAGCAAAGGTGTGAGCAGGCTCTGCCCAGCACGGGGGTCCTACAGCCAGACCCCCCTGTTCCAGGATCCCCCAGGCTTTGTAAACACCAGTTTCCAGAGAGAGGACCTGGCAGAGAGCTGGGGACAGCCACAAGGCTGGAGCTCCAAGAATAAAATGAACCTTTTTAGAAACCCTCTGGGACACTCCTAAAGCACCTAAAAATACCCAGGCAAAGCCATAGTCTCAGCTCCCTCCTGGGTGCTCAGGACCAGCAGCACCCACAGCG